>NW_006297821.1:2010880-2021767 GCF_000327345.1 Myotis davidii
TGAGGGCTTTGCTCCTTAGCTGGCACTTTCTTCGCCAGCGACCTGGGGCGCAGCCTCGCTAAGGGGTGAAGACCACACAGGGTGCTGGATCTGGGTCCCGCTCTAAGCGGGTGTTTACTGGCTCGGTGCCCGGTGGCTCCCTTCAGCCGTGAGCCTGTGTGCTCATTGGTCAGTGGGAGAACCACAGCGCTCTTCTCCGGCGGAGCTGAGATCAGATGGGGTAACTTTAAAAAGTACTTGCCACAACAGCCCCCGTCAGAGGCAGGCCGGTGGTGTCGTAAATGTGCATGGACACACCCCCTGCTGCTGAGCGGCAGGGACCTTCAGCCAGTGACCGGTCCCTCTGACACCCGCTGTCAAACAGGAACCCCGTGCCGCAGGTTGTGGGTGTGGTTATGGGAAGTAACCAAGTTTCTTGCCTCTCCCAACTTCTGACTTTTTTCTCCGGTCTGTGTGCCCATAGGTGACGGCGGCAATGACGTCAGTATGATTCAGGAGTCTGACTGCGGCGTGGGCGTCGAGGGGAAGGTGAGTGGGTGCCGGGTGCCGGGTGGCAGTGCCAGGTGGTGTGTCATTGGCTGGAGCAGCTCTGTCCACGAGCTGGAGTTCTCTCTCCTCCGAGGCACAGACAGCGTCAGAGCTTCTGGGAATCGCACATTAGGAATGTGCTGTAAGGAACCCTGCATCCTGACGACCTTGCCTTACCCCCTGGGGTCAGAATTCAGATCACTGCATCCTGCAGACAAATGCTGATTTTTTGCTTGCGAAAACCTAAATTAAAAAAAGAGAAGGTTTCTGCCATAATCTTGGGGTATGCTGGATGTGCTTCCGACTTTTCCCTGGGGTGGTGGTGTCAGTTGGAGCCCGAGTTGTCACACTGTGTGTGGACTGTGGGAGAACGGGGCATGGCGGGCGCGTTGCTAAAAGGCCTGGGGCCTGCAGTTCTTTCGAGCGTTTGTTACAACAGTTTTCCATCTCTTTCCTTGTCGGCTGTGTGCTGCCTCCCATAGTTTGCTCTGCGCTCTCTAATTTGTGCCGCTCAGTGACTCTCCGCAAGAATAGTGGCAACCAGCTGCCAGAACGGGGTGCAAAATATGAGTGCAGAGGCCCTGGGTGAGGGCTGGGGCTCCCCTTACATTTTGGTCCGTGTCCTCATGAATTTGGCTCATCCTTCTTTTCCTTTTTCACCCTTTCTGGTTAAGTGATCGCGAATGAAATGTTACGTCCGAACTCTGTGTGGACTCCTTCGTTGCAGGTTTTAGGAAGACACTTGAGTCTAATTGATAGAATTCTTTACAGGTTCTATGTGGAGCCAAAACATTTCCCCTTAAAATTATATTCTGATACCTTTGTTTTTGGAGAATGAAAGGAAGAAATGGTCACTGTAAAAAATTAGAACAACTTAGAATGGATGAAGTGTCTTTTAGATAGCCTCATCTAAGTGGTAACATTGTTTATTATTCAGATTTTTTGTCTATGTGTATATTGCTGGTTATGAATATGTATGTATATATTGTATACACACATGTATGTTCATGCATACACATATCTTACACATGTATGTATATTATTTTCAGGTATAGTTTTAAATTAGAAACATTGTGCATTTTAAAAATATACATATTTTTATTGACTCAGAGAGGAAGGGCGAGGGAGAGAGAGATATATAGAAACATCAGTGAAGAGAGTGATTCATTGGTCGGCTGCCTCCACATGCCCCACACTGGGGATCAAGTCTGCAACCTGGGCCTGTGCCCTGACCGGGAATCGAACCGTGACCTCCTGGTTCATAGGTCGATGCTCAACCACTGAGCCATGCTTGGCTGAGCAACATTATGCATTTTTAATGCAACTTGATGGCATCTGTTATATCTTGGATTTCTTTCTACATCAGAACATGTAGATCCGTCCTTTTTTTTTTTAACCTTCCCTCAAACCTTTTATTTTGAAAATGTCACTCCTTCAGAAAAGTTGAACTAGAGCAGTGAGCACCTATCTATTCTTCACTTCAGTTGACCAGTTGTTAACATTTGCCTCATTCTCTCTCTCCTCCCCCAGCCCCCAAATCAGTGGAAAGTCAGTTGCCGAGATAATGTGTTACCCCTAACTACTTTAGCATGGACCTCTTAAGAAAAAGAGGGACAGTGTGGGTTCTCCCCGCTACCTGTGGGTGAGGTTGGTTTGATTCACAGTCTGTGTTTTTGGTGTGAGTAGCACCTAAGGGGAATTTGCATCCCCTGTTGCACCCAGTCAGTTTGTCCCACAAGTGGCATCCGTCATGGACCTTTTAAAATGATAAAATTCCACAAACGGTTGCACTGTAAATTATTTCCGCTTCTATAAATGTGCTAAGCTGCCGTGTATGTTCAGGAATGTTCCATTTAATATTGTTGGTAGCATCTGATTCCTTCCCCCCTCCCCATTTTTAACTCTTAAGGGAACCGAGCGTTATAAATGCCCGTCTTTGAGCGATTCTTTGCTTCTGATGCGCATTACGGCGTGGGCCTTACCCCCAAGGCTTAATGCTACTTCCATTTGACCTCCAAATTATAACTATCTGTGATTTGGAATGTTTTTTGTTTAAATAAATTCCTCTTTTAAAATCAAATTTAGACTTGGACCACCAACTGTGTGTAGCTTGAAACCAAAGAATCTCTTTATTGAAGTTTTTGGGAGATCTCCTTACAGTGTCTTGCTTTTTCAATTAAAACAAATGTGTTCGCTTTGACCTCTTGTGCCTCTGACGGTGCCCGATTTCATCGGATTTCAGGAAGGAAAACAGGCCTCGCTGGCTGCAGACTTCTCCATCACCCAGTTCAAGCACCTCGGCCGCTTGCTCATGGTGCACGGCCGGAACAGCTACAAGCGCTCGGCCGCCCTCAGCCAGTTCGTGATCCACAGGAGCCTGTGCATCAGCACCATGCAGGTGGGTGGGCCGCCCCTCCGCGCGGGCGCTCCTGGCTGTCCTGGAGAGAGCGGGGAACCAGGCTGTGCCTTGGAGCTGGTACCCCGTCCAGGCCACATGGCAGCTGATAGACCTTGGATTGCCCAGATCCTTCCTGTTAGGTGTGATGGCCATTCTTGGGGGTGTCGTATAGACCGGAGTTGTTATAACTGGTTTGCCGGAAGGAAAAATGCCGAGTTAAACGCTAAGTGGGTACTGAGTTTTCCACATGCAGAAATAAGGGCCAAATCGAGAATAACTTGCTGTTCTGGAGCGCTACCGACACACTGGGCATCGGGCTGTGTTCACAATGCAGTGTCTCACTCAGTCCTCCCAGTAACGCCCATTTCACAGATGGGGAGCCTGAGGCTGGGGTGTGGGGAACAGAGTTTGTGTAGTGTCCCTCAGGGCTAGTGTGCTCAGACAGGGGACTCCAAGCCTGCGCTCTCAATCAAGGTCTCCGCCTCGGTGCCCTCCATACAAAGGGCTATAGCAGCTAACTGTGTACTAGGGAGAAGGCCAAAGGGAAGGAAAGAAAACATTTTGGGTGTTGAAAACTGTCTACTGATTTTCCTCCGTGGGCATTTAGGTGAAAATACTCCCAGTTAAGTGGGGAGAACATGGGGATGATATATCTCAGAACCCATGGTTTTTGTTCTCACCAAGTCACTAAGTATAGCAGGTCCTCAAATAATGTCGATTTGTTTAAGATAATTTCATTATAACATTGGTGTTATAATAAATGTTCTTTTAAAAATCAATTAGCCTATGTTAAACATTGTTTTCATTAATAATCATGTTGCTTAAAGTCACAGAACCTATCCACAGTGTTAAATGAGGACTTACTCTATTTATGATACCTTGAGCAAGTCACTTCAGCACTCCGGGCCTCAGTCTTTCCACCTGTAAAATGGGGACGATAAGATCTGCCTTGTCTCTCAGACAGGGCTCCTTTGAGAAGTAGAGCATTTTATAAGGGACCAAGTGCTAAAGGCATCCTTACCATTATTAATAAAACAAAAGAGGATGATGTGTAAAATAAGAGGACATTTAAATTTGTAGGAAAGGTGATTAATCATACATGAAAGGCACCAGGCGTCCTGCCTTTCCGAGCGCGTCGGGTGGTGCTGCTCTGTGTTGATGAGAATTTGCCTGTCACCGGCCTCCTCCGTGCATGCCTTTTGGGGGTGAATGTATGGTTTTAATATCTATGCACTTATGAGTGTAGGAGCCTTAAAGTGATTTTCATCAACGTGCTCTAAACCCAACCAGCTGGTACGGTTCATCAGACCACATCTGTACTTTTAACTTATGCTCGCTCCTCAATTGAACTGGATAGGATGGTGGTTTTAATCACCGGGAGATCAGTCAGCCCGTCCCCGGGCAGGCACACAAAGCGGGCCTGGGTGAGCTCACTTCTGTAAGGCTCGCATGCCACCATGAACATGGCTTCAGAAAACATGGTTGCTGGAATCGTTCTCTGTGCTAGGAGAGTGCCCTTGACCCTGTCCACCGTGCTGACAGTGGGCCAGCCCATGTTAGAACTGGACCTGGACGGGGGTCTCTTTGATAGATACAGGCGTAGCGTTTTGTGTCCCCCCCACCGCCTCCACCGCCCCCAAGTGCTCTTTTCAAGATGAGGTCTTTGTGGTCAGCGCGGGGCTTTTGGAGAAGGAGGCTCCCCATGGTGAGCTGCAAAACGAGACACCAGATTTTTGACATTTTTACAACCATCCTTTCTCTGCAACAGCCCAGCCCGGGCGAGAAGCTCCTTGAAAAGTGGCTTTCACCTTTCAATTCTGAAATCACGACCAGGGTGACACCAGGGCTTCCTGCCAGTGACCCTGGCCTTAGGTGACCCCGTGTCCTGAGCTGTGCCAGGTGAACAGGGATGACAGGGGCTGCGGGGAGGTGTCTGGGGTTAGACCTCTTCCTGGTCACGAGGCTGGCTCAGCCTTTCTCCCGTGGGCCGTCCTTGGAAAGCCTTAGGGAGCAGCTGTCCCTGCTTCCTTTGGTTTTCATACTCAGGGGAGTGAGCTTCGCGGCCACCTTCCTTCCGTGGGCCCCTGGAAGTTCAGAGAAGGAGGTCACAGCATCAGGCCTGCTTTGAGCTCTCTGGTTTATTTCTTCACCGCCCGTAGCTAATAGTTTCCAAACGAGGAAGCAGAAGTTTTGGGAAGGGTTTGTAAATATCTTTATTCCTCTTGTCTAATCGCAATTTGTAAAATTTTCAAAAATATTAAGACCTATAGTATAAGAAGTAAGTCCTTCTCTCCAACCCCATCCTCCAGGGTAATTGGTTGTGTCCTCCTGTCAGAGGCTGTGTTTCCATATCAGTTCCCACACGTATGCCCACTTGTGATGGTTGCACATCCAGGGAGGCGGTGATGCTGAGCTGTTAGGAGCATGGGCTCTGAGACAGGTGGGCTAGAGTCCCGAAGTGCTATTTACCTGCCCAGTTTCCCCGCCTGTAATATTCAGGTGACGTTAGGACTCGATCTCATGAGCGGTTCTGGAGAGTCACTGAGCCCATCTACACAGTGTTCCAGCTCATGTTCACAGAGGGGCTGAGAGTGGACTCTGGAGCTAACAAACTCCTTGGGTATGATTCCTGGCTCTGTCACTTATGAGCTGTGTGATCTCGGGCAAGTCACTTAACCTCTCTGTGCCTTCTCTCATTGGTAATATGGGGATGATGATCACAGTACCTACTCCATAGGGCTGAGTGAGCATTAAGCGAGCTAATACACTTAGAGCACTTACAACTGTTGGTGTGAAGTAAGTGCTTTGTAAGAGTTGGGTGCTGTTTTTATAAACATAAACATCAGGGCTTTGGCGATGGTTTTGCTAACATCCCCCTTTCTCCTTGCACAGGCTGTCTTCTCCTCTGTGTTTTACTTTGCATCCGTTCCTCTGTACCAAGGATTCCTCATCATTGGGTAAGGAAATCCAGGCAAGCTATTGATTTTTTATGAAACCACTCTGAAATGCCACAAAAGAAAGAAGGAACATTATATAAAGAAGCGTTATACAAAGTCCCCAAGTGGCCAGCCAAGCCGGGTCCAGCAATGCAGGTTAGACTTTTTTGGAATTACTGAGTTTTTGAACTGCTGAGCCCGTAACCAGGCAGAGGAAGTTGAGTCCGGTCGGCTTGTGTCCATGGCACTTGGTCGTTTGTACCTGGTGAGGGAAAACCGCCGGCCCGTGAGGGCCCAAGGTTATTGGCTGATTGGCCACCAAAGCAAGAGTGAAGGCTCATAGACCAGCGATTCCATGGGGGGTCTTAGGAGAAGAGAAAAGCGGGGTCTGCGCAGCACCCCCCTATGCGGCTGACCCCAGTGGGACGGTCCGCTGTTGGGTGTGCAAGGCTGGCGAGTCTTGGTGGACCCCTGCTGCCACTGACCCATTAGACGGGGTGTCACTTAGAAATTTGCTGCCACCAACTCACCCCCACTCCTGATCTGGATTCATGGAGTTCCTTTTGACCTTTTCAGAGAGGTGCTCAGTCTTTGACTTACCCAGGTGGGTGGAGTCTAGTTACCACCCGCCCTAGATAGAGGCGCACGGGCGCTCCTGGCTCGGAAGAGGTGCAGGAAGGCGCTGGCCCCAGGGGCGGTCTGACAGAGTGGGCCTCCCATCCTTCTGTGTTTTGCCAGGTTAGCCTGAGAGTAGGCGCTGGACTTCTAATTGGAAAAATGGACTGTCCTCTGTCAGGTCCTGGAAGAGTAAAGCAAACAGGCCTGAATATAGCGGGGGCTTCCGTGTTCCACGTGGTCCTTCCAGGAACTGGTGCCGATTCCCTCTCGGTTCTCATCTCCTCCTCTCTCCACCCCTCAGCTCCAGCCGCACTGGCCGCCTCGCTGGTCTTCAAACAGAACAGACACCTTGCTACCTCAGGGCCTTTGCACTCACTCTGCTGCCTGCCTGGGGTGCTCTTCACTCCCATATCGGCATGGCTGCCCCCCACGTCTTGTGGATGTTTACCAATGTCACGCCCCTTGGCGGCCTTGTAAAACTGCACCCCCACCCTGTGCCTTAGTCCCCTTCTCTATTATACTTTCCCTCCAACACATGGTGTAGTTTACTGGAGTGTTTATTGACTCACGTTTTGTCTGTTTTTCATCTCGAATCTCCAGTGCTTCGTTAGAACTGGCCCTGGCACATGGGAGGCACTCCGTACATGGTTGTCGATGGATGAATGGGAACGGGCCAGGCCTTACCGGCAATCTTTCTCTCCTAGGTACTCCACCATCTACACCATGTTCCCTGTGTTTTCTCTGGTCCTGGACAAAGACGTCAAGTCAGAAGTTGCCATGCTGTATCCTGAGCTCTACAAGGATCTCCTCAAGGTTCACCGAGCTCCTTCGCCTTCCCCTTTCCTCCCTCCTTCCTTCCTCCTTCCTTCCGTCTTCTTCCCTCCCTCCCTCCCTTCCTCCCTTCCTCCCTTCCTTCCTTTTCCTTCCCTCCCTCCCCCTTTCCTTCCTCCTCCCCTTCTTCCCTCCCTTTCCCTCCCCTTCTTACTTCCTTCCTCCATCCCCCCTTTTTCTATATTTCATCTAAAAGATACCTGATTTGAACACACTTGAACTGGTGGCTTTGAGGAGAAATGCATGGGAGTTTTTCCCACCTTAAAAAAGTAACATATGCACATGTAAAGAATACTAAACAGTAATATATAAATGGAAAACAAGCCAACTAACAACTTTTGTAGAAGCTCTGGACAGTCTTGTATCTGCTCCTAGAAATGCTTATGTACACGTCTGAAAAGTGTGTGCGTGTGTGCGTGTGTGTGTGTGTGTGTGTGTGTGTGTGTAATTTCATTTGTTCTCAAGGGGTTTTTACTAAAGGGCAGACTTATTCCTATCTGATGTCGATTCTCTTTAAAAAACGTAGTTTATTTGATGTATTCAGATATGTGTAAGCCACTTCCTTTGATGAAGACAGGCAGGTGGCCTTGCCTCGTTTGGGGAGGAGTTGCGTGAAGGCAGCGGGCGCCCTGGCTGAGCCCCGCATGGTAACCTCTTCTGTCTTTCTCTCCTGTAGGGACGGCCATTGTCCTACAAGACATTCTTAATATGGGTTTTGATCAGCATCTATCAAGGTAAGAAAGGTGAACCCACCGCTTGCCTTCTGCTCTGGCCTGGACCCCAGGGCAGCTTTATGTTCTGTTGTCTGTAGGACGGAGAAGCTGGAACCCTAGGATAGCAGGAGGGAGCGTGTCAGCTTGCTCCTGGGGGACCCTCTCAGTGAGTCCTAAGGACTAGAATATGCAGCACTCAGAAGTCCCACATGTGAGATGCTGCTGTCAGCTCAATGCCATGAAGTCAGAGAAAAAAATGACTCACACTAATCAAAACCTGCGAGGTGTTGGAGCCACTGTACCCAAAAGCGATTACTTTCTGGAACGTTCTGCTGCTTTTCCTGAGGTCAAGTGGCAGTGTTTGAAAAGCATATTTATTCCAGTGGCCTCCGGGGAGGGTCCCTGAGGCCGTGGAGGCTTTGTGAGACCTTAGTGAAGTCCGAGGAGGGAGCATCAACGCCTCTATTTGTTTTTATTTTTCCTCACTATTTCCAGAAGGTCTATTTAAAGTATGTTTTATAAGCCACATTATATACGGTGGTCCTAATACCTCCCTCCATCAGCTCATATAGAATTTACAAATATACAAGGTATATTGGGGTTCGTTTTTAATGCTTTCGGCTGGCGGGGCGCACAAAGAGTGTGGAGACCGTGGAATTTGTTAGCAGGGGCCTAAATGGTCATTACAAAATGCCAGGGGCATTTTAAAGGAGTGTATCAAAGCATAATATACGCATCTGGTTCAAGAAAGCCAGCCTGGCATGGGAGTTCAGGTGGGAAGCAGTGGGCTGCGTTCCACACCCTCCACTCAACCGGTTATAACGGGCCGCCACTCGGCGGGTCCCACTCAGCGGGTCTGAGGGTTTCCCCGGGCCCTGCCTCGAGTGTTATTCCTGTGCCGCTAGCAGTTTTAATTGGTGTGAGATGTATCTGTCCAGCCCCTGCCTTGCTGGCTGAAGCCTCATCTGCACCCTCCCCTCTCCCCTCTCTCTCCTCGGTAGCAGTTGAGTGAGCCTCCTGGTCAGCTCTATCATTTCGTATAAAGTTTACCGTCTTAACTCTTGGGAAGGGTACCGTTCGGCAGTGTCCAGTATATTGGCGCTGTGACAGGTCTCCAGAACTTTGTATCCATTCGACCATAAACTCCTCTTTCACCTCCTGGCAGCCCCTGGGAGCCTCGGACCGCCAGCTGGCTTTCTGTGTCTGTGAATACAACTCTTTTAGAGAACGTGGTCACATGAGAGGAATCATCCGGATTTTCTTTTCATGACTCCCTGCCTCTGTCATTTTAAATAATACATTTAAATTTCTATGTCTTGTTCCATCCGCTTCAGATAGTTAACCTCGCCCCATCTCCCTCGCTCCCTCTTCCCCCGACCCCACCCCACCCCACCCCACCCCCGTAGTGATAGACACTTGATTATTACGTAAGGTCAGAAGGGGAAGTCGGAAAACTAGACAAAACTGGAAAGTGATGCCTCTTTTAAACTTGCATAAAGCACCACTCATTCAGCAAGTGGTACTTTTCAGGTCTTAATGGAAAAACAAATGAAAAAAAAGGCGTCTGACGTGAGTGAGCCTTTGGGGGAGCATGGGGGAGGTGGGAGCACGGGGGTTTGCGCTCCGGGTGAGAATGCCGCCAGGGGCGCAGCCCTCCCCACCTGCACTGTCCTCTCTCCAGGGAGCACCATCATGTACGGGGCGCTGCTGCTCTTCGAGTCGGAGTTCGTGCACATCGTGGCGATTTCCTTCACGTCGCTGATCCTCACGGAGCTGCTGATGGTGGCCCTGACCATCCAGACCTGGCACTGGCTCATGACGGTGGCCGAGCTGCTCAGCCTGGCCTGCTACATCGCCTCCCTGGTGTTCCTACACGAATTCATCGGTGAGACCCCCCCTCCCCCCCGCATGGGAAGCCTGTCTGTCGCCTCCAGAGGTCTCCCCGCTTGAGAAGGAAGGCAGCCCTGGCACTGGGGTCCTGGGCTCCGTGTCCAGCAGGCCTTGGCCCTCGACTGCCCCACTGACGGCTGTCCCGTGGGCAGTGTGCGCCAGCCATCCGGGCCGGGCGCGTGGGCAGGGTCTCAGCAGAGAGAGCTTCCTTTTGGAACTGGATGTGCTGATGGGCCCTGGAGAGGATTCTGTGTCGTTCAGCAAGGGCCCGGTGGGTTTCCCAGGGAGCGACTGCTGTGCTGGGCTCTGTGCCGGATGGAGATGCCGAGTGCCCAGGTCTTGCTGGTGAATGAACGACAGTGGGCAGGACTTGACATTATTCCCTTGGGAAACTGCCTGACCAGGACGGCGCCTCTGATCACGTCTGTGCCTCAGCAAACACTCCTTACAAAGGTCTTGGTAAAGATAAAGGAGCATCCGTGTGAAAAGTGAAAAGTCTTAGAACGATTTCACACTTGTCCCCGAAAGTTCAAATGGGTTTTGTCAGCACCTACTATGCGCTCAATGGCTTGAGACTGGGGGATGGGGGTGCTTCCGGGGCCTTAGAAAAGCTGTGGTCGGTCCCCTTAAATGTGCACCTACCATAGGACTGGGTGAGCAGCATACAGTGGGCCTTAGGGCTGGCACGTAGTAGGTGCTTAATCAACGCCAGCTGTGTTTTCCCCAGCCTGTGCTCGGGCAGTGGGGCTATGTTTACTGTGCCCTCCATTCTGTGCACTGTTGAAGCCAGCAGCTGTCGCTCCCCTAGCACCTAAGGGCGTGCCTGTCCTGAGGTCAAAGCCCCGAGCTTACCCTGTGTCCGACCAGGGGGCCCAGCTGCCTTGCGCCACCCCCAGATCCGTCCCCTGGCTTCCTGTGCCCATCACGCAGACGAAGGGGAAATCGGTGGGGAAGCAGGCACGTGTGTTTGACA
>NW_006297821.1:2022698-2023615 GCF_000327345.1 Myotis davidii
GTAAGGTCAGAAGGGGAAGTCGGAAAACTAGACAAAACTGGAAAGTGATGCCTCTTTTAAACTTGCATAAAGCACCACTCATTCAGCAAGTGGTACTTTTCAGGTCTTAATGGAAAAACAAATGAAAAAAAAGGCGTCTGATGTGAGTGAGCCTTTGGGGGAGCATGGGGGAGGCGTCACGGGGGAGGTGGGAGCACGGGGGTTTGCGCTCCGGGTGAGAATGCCGCCAGGGGCGCAGCCCTCCCCACCTGCACTGTCCTCTCTCCAGGGAGCACCATCATGTACGGGGCGCTGCTGCTCTTCGAGTCGGAGTTCGTGCACATCGTGGCGATTTCCTTCACGTCGCTGATCCTCACGGAGCTGCTGATGGTGGCCCTGACCATCCAGACCTGGCACTGGCTCATGACGGTGGCCGAGCTGCTCAGCCTGGCCTGCTACATCGCCTCCCTGGTGTTCCTACACGAATTCATCGGTGAGACCCCCCCTCCCCCAGGCAAGGTGAAGGTAATGAACATTTGGATAGCACTGTGCTATCCAAAATATATCCACTCCAAAACCCGGGCAGTTTTCATTGTGCTATCCTGAAAGTAAAAAAGCCTTCACTAGAATGAATCTTTAGCATGGAAGGGCAGAAATAATTGGGTGGTTGGGTTGTAAGAACTGAAACTATTGATACCTACATAGCTCATTGTCTATAGTAACCCAACTCTACTATTCCACTATCTTTAACAATATAACTTTAATAATCTAATAAATTCTTGCCCAGAAATGACAGAAGTTGGAAATAATTTAATTTTACATTCCAGGCCTAGAGGACTCATCAACCTGTCAATTGAAAACAGCAAACAACAGTTTACACCCCAAGACTCCAGTGAACGCCTCACCTCAAAATCCTCACCTGGCTTTGTAGATATTGA
>NW_006297821.1:2023669-2032591 GCF_000327345.1 Myotis davidii
CATAGGACTGGAGCAGCATACAGTGGGCCTTAGGGCTGGCACGTAGTAGGTGCTTAATCAACGCCAGCTGTGTTTTCCCCAGCCTGTGCTCGGGCAGTGGGGCTATGTTTACTGTGCCCTCCATTCTGTGCACTGTTGAAGCCAGCAGCTGTCGCTCCCCTAGCACCTAAGGGCGTGCCTGTCCTGAGGTCAAAGCCCCGAGCTTACCCTGTGTCCGACCAGGGGGCCCAGCTGCCTTGCGCCACCCCCAGATCCGTCCCCTGGCTTCCTGTGCCCATCACGCAGACGAAGGGGAAATCGGTGGGGAAGCAGGCACGTGTGTTTGAGGGTCGCTTTCTGCTCTCCGGCGGCTGTGTTTAAAAGACTCCAACTTTCAGAGCCCAAATCAAAAACACCTGTAAGAATTGGTTTTCGTCTGCAGTTTCCGTTTCCTAGTTGTTGAAAAGAGCAGTTCACCGAGGACCAGGAATACAGAAGCAGGTCAGAGAGAGGGGAGCGCGAGGCAGGTCGGGCTGACAGCCTTAAGGGCTATTAGCTGCTGGCACGTCTGCCCCTGAAAGATGGAGTGGAGGGAAGGAGCACGCCAGGAGGCCGTGTGTGTGTGTGTGTGTGTGTGTGTGTGTGTGTGTGTGACGGGCAGTAGCTGTGGTGGCTGTTGCTGGACCACAGGTGCCTTCTGGAACATTCCCGCCCACTCACGCTGTCTTCCCGTTTGCTTGCAGATGTGTACTTCATCGCCACTCTGTCCTTCCTGTGGAAAGTCTCTGTTATCACCCTGGTCAGCTGCCTGCCCCTCTACATCCTCAAGTACCTGCGCAGACGGTTCTCCCCGCCCAGCTACTCCAAGCTCACCTCGTAGGCTGTGTGCGCGGTGGCGGGCGTCTGGTCCCTGCTCTCCTGCCGGACAGAGTTCAGTCCGTTCGTCCTGACCGCCCGAGGGCTCTGCAGGAGGGGCTGCACGTGCGGTGTGGACGAGAAGAGGCTCTGCCTGGAGTCCTGCCCGAGTACACGGGAGGGAGGCCCAAGGAGCCCGCGGCCTGTGTGAACCCCATGGTTCTGCCTGGAGTGAATGTGAATGTGTCCCCGTGGGTGGCTCAGCCAAGAGATTTATACGCGGGTCACTGTGCAAGCGTCCTTATGACTTGAATTTCGTTGTCATGTGATAAAGTTTCTGTCTAGTTGGAGATTGTAGAGGACTTTTGGTTGGTTGGTTTTTTTCAACAATCCTAACGTGTGTGCACTCTTCATGTCCTTCCTGCTCCTAAAAACTGGTTTTAGAGAAACAGAAAGCTCTTGGTGGAGGGTTGGGGGGAAAGATGGTGCATTTGGTTAAAAGTTATCCGGACACTCAATTTGGAAACGCCAGGTGTCCCCTCTAAGGCCGCTCCGCTATTGAAGCCGGGCTTCCTGGGATCACAGGAAGGCAAATGAGAGGCGAGGGAGAATGAGCTGCAAACCCAGGTTTCCCAGGCATCTCACGCAGCACCCACACTGGAGTCACGTCCCCGCCCCCTCGTAAAGGAGTGTCAGAGGTGCCACTCTGCTTTGTCCGGACCTGGGAACAGGCATGAAGCCCGCGGCCATCTAGGACACCCGCGACATCCTCTGGGAGTTGTTTTCGCAGGAAATGTGCCACCGAACAGCCCCTTAATATGTCAACAGGGTGAAGAGAGCTACAACTAATTCTTTAGACAATGGAGCTTGCATGGCTCGGACCCTGGTCCAGAGCAGGGAGGTCAGGACTGGGCCCTTCCCCCGCACTGAGGTCTGTTTCCTGTTGGGAGGAATGATGGAGGACGGAAGGACAGAGGTGGCGGCTTCTTACCACGTTGCCACGCTCGGTGGCAGCTTCCAGCAGGGAGCCCCATGGGAGGAGGCCCGGCCGTGGCCTGGGCATGGGCCTGGGCTCTGCTCCTCGGCCTGCAGCCTTCACAGGGGGTCGGGGGGGGGCTTCCAAAGGGCAGGCAGAGGCCGAGACGCCACCCACCGGGCTGCGGCACGGGCGTGGTGTTTGTTTTTTTAAAAAAATGTATTACTGATTTTTACAGAGAGGAAGGGAGAGAGAGAGAGTTAGAAACATCGATGAGAGAGAAACATCCATCAGCTGCCTCCTGCATACCTCCTACTGGAGATGTGCCTGCAACCCAGGTACATGCCCTTGACTGGAATCGAACCTGGACCTTTCAGTCCGCAGGCCGACACTCTATCCACTGAGCCTAACCGGTTTCAGCTGGGCGTGGTGTTTCTTATAAAGCCGTGGCTTCTCGTTCCCGTCACTCTTGCAGCGGCCACGTGTGCAGGCCGCGAGGGTTCCGTTGGTGGGTCTTCAGGAGGGGACTGTGTTTAAGGCCTCAGATCGGTGGCTAATCCTGTGTGAGTAGATGCCCTTCAACCCGTGGGCACAGCTTCTGTGTGTGCTTCAGAGACGTAGGCTCGGCCTGGGTGCTGACCCCACTGCCCGAGGGGCCCCTGCTCCGGGGACACGAGGAGCCGGCGTGCCTCGCCTTGGCAGCACCCTTCCTGTGCTCACGTCTTCATGTTGCCTTTTCACATCTTTATAAAGTGACAGCAAGTTGCAGGCCCTCGGAAATTAGCTATTGACAGCACTTCTGTCTTAAGATTCTGCAGTTTTACAGTATTTTCCCCTCTCTGTTCCAGCCATTTCCGCCTCCCACCGAGATCTACAGGGAGCATATATAGGGTGGGGCAAAAGTAGGCTTACAGTTGTTCATATGGAAAAATCATGCAATAATTAATAAATGATGATATAAGGATAAACTGTTTTGCATACTCATAACTGTAAACCTACTCCCCCCACTCCTCCCCGCCTCGGCCCCCCTATAATGCAGTGGAGGAATGGCTATTCCAGAACAGGGTTTTGCCTAGAATCTCAGAAAGGTCGAACAGGTCTGAGTCCACTGCGCTATTTTACGCAGTTTCGAAGGTGGAGGAGGAGGCTGTGCTCTGAGTGCCTGCACCTGGCTGCCGTGTTGGGCGTCAGACGGGCGTCTTAAGTATTTCTACTCTGCGCTTGCAAACCCGGGACCGGGCCTTGCTCACAGGCCGGTGAGGGCTCCTGCAGGGAGGGCGTGTGGATTCCTTGTCTGGGACGTTCAGGTGTTCCCAGCAGACACAGGACGGAGATGGTTTCTGCGGCCTTCCCCTGAAGTGCCGTTTTGGGCAAAGTGCGTGAGTTGACCTTTAAGATACTGCTTGGCCTCTTGAAGGGAGAACACTTCTAAGGGTGCTGGAGAAGCCATCCCTGAGGGGTGACGGATGCGCGTCAGGGCCACCAGACACGTCCTGCCCACTGCCCTTGGGCACACTCTGTGGAGGCAGTCGGGTGAGGGGGACGAAATCCTGTAGAGACCACCACGGTGTAAGCCACCCGAGGGTGGGCAGCCTGCTCACGCCCCTGCTGGGTTCCGGGGGCGCCTAGGAATGGGGATCCCTACCTGCACACACCAGACTAATCCCAGCAGAGAACATGCCCATTGGGCGCTTCCAGGGCATCTTAGTGGTTGGGGGGGAACCAAGAAACAAAACACCAGAGCTCTTTTGAGGGAAACTCCCAAGTTCCTGACCTTGACCACAAGGCTTCTGTTGACTGTTTTCGGGGTTCATCCACCTGGAAAGATCGTCCCTTTGCCTTGGAACTCAATGGGACCCCAGGCCCAACAGCCAGTTGAGTCTGAGGCCAGAGGCCCTGTGGCCACAATTAGCAGGTTAAACACTTCCTTCTGGTGGAAACGACCACTCCCTCCGCCCTCGGACAGCACTAGGTATTTGTGCCAGAGCGAGCACTTTTGTTATTTATGATTATTCCTTTTACATCTTTTGGTGACGGTGTGTGCGTGTTGGGTGGGGGTGGGGGGGCGGTAAGAATGGTTTCTATTTGCCCCCACACCTCGTCCTCCCTTTCTCTAAGAAAATGGCCAGGCGAGCCATTGGAGTGGTTTCTCCTGCCCGGCAGGGTGACTACCTTGGGGAGCCTGCATGCACGTGTGTGTGTGGAGCCTGTGGTGGTCGGCGAGGCTCTGGGTGAGGCTGGCCGCACTGACTCGGGCTGCTGGGGGCAAAGGACTTGCCACCTGGAGCTGGGAGGCCAGGAGCTGGGGTTTCAAACGCCCGCTGTTGGCATTATTATATCCAGATCCCAGACTGGCTTCCCTGAAGCGCACCCCTTTTTTGTCGCCGTCACCATAAATGCCACCATTTGCTTTCCGGCCCCCCAGCTTCTCTGCTGGAAACGTAGGTTATTCTGACAACTTTGGAATGTACTTTGCGTTCTGAGCTCATTGGAAATGACATCATAATGCCTGTTTTTCTTCCGCCAGACTTTTGTTTTCATACTTTTTTTTAAAAACTGGGGTGGGGATGGCAGTGCCCTCACGCCTTTTCTGGGGCAGCATTTTAAACCTTTGCCAAAATTTCAAACGGGACCTATGCATTCTCCCAGTCCACCCTGCGTGAGGCAAACACCCATCAGTTATTTTTAATCTCTGTGTGTGTGTGTTTGAAATGTGTGTGGGGGGATGTATGATGTTATCTCCAGGTTTTTGAAGAGAGATTTGGTTCGGGTCAACATCCCATCATGCCCAGCTTTGTAGTCACTAAAAGAAACAATCACAGTGAGCTTTGTAAATACAACAGGTTTTACTTCTCTCCCCTTTCGATGTAAAGCTTTCGGTCATTTCTATATACCTGTTAGGAGACGGTTCCTTTAATTGTGTCCCTTTCATCCTGGAAGGATGCTCGCCGTGCTTTTGGAAGGGACTGGAAGCACAGCACAGAGCGAGGGGTGCTCCTAGGACGGGGAGTCCTCCGTAGCACCTGACGCCACAGCAGCATCACCTGGGAGACGGCGTCTCCGTCCCAGCGCGGGGGTGCGGTCTGTTCCTGTCGCCAGGCGGTGTGTTTGCTGGGGCAGGTGGGCGTGCGGTGTTTGCAAGAAGAATTCGTGGCTCATTTCTGACTTTCTTGCGCCGGGGCCGTCGGTAACTGCGTGGAGGGTCCCCGAGGGCCTCATCAGTGCTCTGTAATCCTCCCTGCGGTGCTCACGGGCCGCGGTTTTGATGAGGGAGCAGGTTCAGTGCACTTTAATTTGGCAGGAACTCCCAGATGCTTTAAATTCTCGATCCTGTGATGACACACGTGTGCTCCCGGGTGTTTCCGAGCGGTCCTGCTTTCATTGTCTGCCGTTGTGGCCTGCTGCTGTTGCCCAATAAAGCTTGTGCACTTACGCTTTGGGGGTCGTTTTAATTTGTGTGCAAACATGAATTCTGGTGTCAAAATGAGGGCTTTTTATTCTAATGCTTCTCTTTTGTGCAGATCTCCTGGTACATAAATGGTAAATAGCTTTTTCTCCATTTAAATTTTTTTTAAAAAATATTTTATTGATTTTTTCAGAGAGGAAGGGAGAGGGATAGAGAGTCAGAAACATCGATGAGAGAGAAACATCGATCAGCTGCCTCTTGCATACCTCCTATTGGGGCTTGAGCCAAACCGGTTACTGCTAATTTTTTTTTTAATTTTAGCAAAAAACCAACAAACCCACCACCCCAAACCCATGCATTATTTATTAACCTGTGCTGGTGTGTGTTCCAGACATGTCGGAATTTCAAACAGTGATCGACATACATAGAAAAAAAGGAGAAAAGCGTTCGACAAGATCCATGTTTTATTTACACACCCATGGTCCTTGATTGCTTCAGATACTTTTATATTTTTCGAACCACGTGATAGAAGGTTTAGGAACACGGTGACAAGTTTTGGGCAAATGAGGTTTCTAAGCTCATTTGTAAGAAGCAGAGGACATGTTTTACCAATTTCATCTGACGATTCTCATCTCGGAGTGATTTTGCCCCCCAGGGGACATACGGAGTGTGGGAAGTCACAACTGGTGTGTGTGTGTGTGCGGGGGGGGGGGGGGGGGGGTGGGGGGGGGGAGGGGTGCCCTGCTTCTAGCGAGGAGAGCCCCGGATGCCGCGGGACACCCTACGCTGCACAAACCCCCTCAACAAAGCAGCAGTCGGGCCCCCAATGTCAAAAGTGCCGAGGCTGTGAAACCCCAGCAGACTCTGCGCATGTCAGTCTTACCCTTTGTCGGCGCCTTCCCCCATGTCCAGGGGAGCCCAGCCCAGACACCCCCGTGTCCCAGCCACGCGTGCACCCGCCTGGCCAGATGTTTCAATTAGTAGCTGTTGGCAGTGTGGGCCGCCGGGTCGCTCACAGGCTCTCGGTGGAAAGGCCCCTCTCAGTTTATCAGTTAAAGAGATTGTACGTGAACTGTGTCTCCATCAGCAGCGGCTCCCTGGGCACACGGGATGCGTGCGCTCGGCTCCTGTGACGTGGGTGCAGGAGGAGCACCTGGCAGTGCTTTCCTAAAGCGTGTGTGTGTGTGTGTGTGTGTGTGCATGCATGTGCGCGTGCATATGCGTGTGTTCTCGGAGCAAAGCCCCGCACTCTGCAGCTACCTGCATGAAATTCTGCCCGTGTGGACGCTCCGCCAGCGAGCCGCTGGGGAAACCTGAGGGTTGAAAGGCCTTCCTCCCTCTCTCCCTCCCTCCCTCCTTTTCTTACTTCTTTCACTTCTAGTCTTACATCTATCTTTTTTAAATTTAATATTTTAATTGATTTCAGAGAAAGGAAAATTTCAAACATATACAAAAGCAGAGTATATTGAACCCTAATGGATCCAAAACCCATTATTAACAGTTTGCCAGTCTTTTTTTCCATCAAATTTTCTTTTTCTTTCCTTTACAAATTAGGTTCTGACTGAAAATTCATTGGTTCAATTAGCATTCTCATGAGTTCCTCTCTATCCTCTGAAATCATAGTCACTATTTGGGGATGATTATATTGTAAACATATCTTTTAAGTCCTCTTAGCAGATACATTCAAGTAAATTGTCACTTTCAAATAGAGTATTCATGACTTACTTTGTTTTTGCCAGAGTGGAGGAATAAATGAGTGTCAGGGGTAGCGAACATAATATTTTAGCCTATGTCTGTCAAGTAGCTATCAAGGATTCTGACTCATATTGTGACATTCATCAAAAACGTTATTTTTTAAAATATATTTTTATTGATTTCAGAGAGGAAGTGAGAGGGAGAGAGAGATAGAAACATCAGTGATGAGAAGGAATCATTGATTGGCTGCCTCCTGCACACCCCTTACTGGGGTTCGAACATGTGCCTGACTGGGAATTGAACCATGACCTCCTGGTTCATGGTCGCAGCTCAACCACTGAGTCACACTGGTTGGGCCATCCAGTCACCCTAGTTCTTTATCTGTGAAAATAATGACATTGGATTATATGGTACTAGGGGCTCAGTGCATGAATTCATGCACCTTGAAAGGAACTGTGGGCCGCGAGGCTATGGTGGGCACGGGTGGGTTTTGGCCCATCCTCCGCGCCCCCGGGCCCCTCCCACCGTGGCCACACACCCCTGCCCCTGTCCCCTGTCTGAGGCAACCCTGCTCCCGCCGCCACAACTCCCACATGCTAACAGCGCTGGCCCCGCTCACACCCGCTGACGGCACGAAGTGATTGGGGCTGGCACCAGCAGTGGGTGGTAGCAGGGCCGGCACTGTCAGCAATGTGAGTGGCAGCTGCTGCCTCGATAACCCCTCAGGAGCAGGGGTAGGTGGAAAAGCCCTTGGGCGCTTGGGGCTGGCAGCCGCAACTCGCACCCACTGATGGCGCCAGCAGTGGGTACGAGCAGTGGCTCCAGCGCTGGCTACGGGAGCAAAGAATTTTCAGTAACCAGAGGCTCGCCCCAATGACAGCGAATGGAGCCCTGCCTTGGTCTGGTGCCCCCACTCACCTACTCCACCATCCTTCTGTGGCCAATGCCTGCCATGTTCCACGTGCACCCCCTGGTGGTCAGCGCATGTCATAGCGACTGGTTGCTCTGTTGTTCTGTGGTTTGGTCTATCTGCATATTAGGGTTTTTTATATATAGATTATGTTGCCCCTTTGTTCTCTGATTTTATCATGATGTTTATTTCATTGAATTTCAAAGTCAACATAATGTTATTTTATTGTGACTTTTCTGTTGAGTGTTTTTTGTTTTTTCTATTCCCTGAGTTTTTACAAAAGTAAAGTATCTTCTGGTGCTTTTGGAATGGTTCCTTTCTGACTAGTGCTCATCTCTGAATGAGGTAAGCTACTTCTGGACCTGCATTTGCAGAAAGGATTCTTGGAGGAGGGGCCAAGACCATATCTAGGCTGGCAGGACTTCCCATTATGACACAGGGTTGGGGTAAATAATTATTTTAATATTTAATTCAGCAAACCAACAAAGATCGCTACAAAGTGGCTCACAATTCACAGTCTTTCTTTGCTTCACCAGCACAATGCTGCCAGCAGGCCCGGACTGATTCCTTGTTCAATGCTGCCTTCAGAGTTTCTTGAGACTTATGATCTATGGGGACCTGCCTCCAGACCACACACCCAGTTCTGACTGCTGCAACATGAGCTTCTTGGACTTGCACCTGAGGAAGTGTCCTTTCCATCGGCTTAGTAGGAGTTTCATGAGTCAATGGTGCCTGGCAAGTAGGAAAACCTCAGCATTTGCTTTGTCTGGCATTCCTTTGTGGTTTTCCTGTTGCTTGGTTTGGATTTGTTTGTTTGTGAGAGTGTTTCCACTGGCTTTTCTCAGATCTTCAGCTGTGGGCAGCTACTCTCTCTGTTTTCCTAACAATTGTGTGTCAATTCTTTATCTTTGTGATATAGATATATTTTTAATTTAGGGATTTTAAGATTTTTTTTGTGCGATTGAGGGTGGAGTTAACCTTTATATTTCTTGTTCTTCTTATTGTTTTTAGGTAATTCCTGAGAAGTGGGAAATGTCTCCCTTTCCTCTACTAGGTTATATTTAGAAGTCTCCCATTCACATATTTATATTTAACATGTCA
>NW_006297821.1:2032956-2035390 GCF_000327345.1 Myotis davidii
GGGCGGCGCCCCAACTCCCCAATTGGCCCTGCTCTGAGCCCGACCAGGGGCTACACCTAGGGATTGGGCCTGCCCTCTGCCACCCAGGAGCAGGCCTAAGCCAGCAGGTCGTTATCTCCCGAGGGGTCCCAGACTGCAAGAGGGAACAGGGCTGCAATTTTTGTGCACCGGGCCTCTAGTATAGGATAAGTGTCTTAGCTCTAAGTATCCAGTAATTGAAAATTTAATGTAGGTTTGAGTTAAATTTTTCTTTTATAATTTAGCATTTTAGCATAATGCAGCATACTGATTTAACTTTAAATGAGGAAATGTAAATGATTGTCAGAAGGATGTGACAATCATTTATATTGAAGGATGTGAATTTCTAACTTATTCATTATGAGAAAACTTTTCCTCTAGAATGATTACACGTGGATTAATGTGTTAATATCTGCTCTTCCATAGAGAGCCTCCTTTTCACCTGACCAGAAGAGGCTGGGGTGAGTTTCCTGTCAGAGTTCAAGTTCACTTTAAGGACAGCCAGAACAAGCGGATAGATATCATACATAATCTGAAGGTATTGTAACAAAACATTGTTCTCTGGAAATGAAGTATCTCTTTCACCTGGTATTGAACGTAGTAGGTTAGTTCTGAGAGAAGCAGCCAGGTGAAGGATAGTGGAAGCAGGATAAATCTTTTTGAGTGTGTTATGCTATAACACTCCTTTGTCCCCTGAAGGTTGGGGGAGCAGGGGAGGGCCTTTACAGTTGAATGTATGTTCTTTAAATCAGATATCATCAGAACACTTGAATTTCTGACCAGAGCTCACTGTTATTGTGTTACCTGTGGTTAATCTGTTTTTTAAAAAATTTTACTTTTCTATAAAATGAGGCAAATACAGCCCGGCTGGCATGGCTCAGTGGTTGAGCGTCAACCTATGAACCAGGAGGTCACAGTTTGATCCCTGGTCAGGGCACATGCCCGCGTTTCGGGTTCTGTCCCCTGTGTGAGGTGTGCAGGACGTCACTGATCAGGGATTCTCTCTCATCATTGATGTTTCTATCTCTCTTTCCCTCTCCCTTCCTCTCTGAAAGAAATAAATCTATATATTTAAAAAATGAGGCAAATACAGAAAGTCCTAAAATGATGCTTCGTTCAGTGTCATTATAATGATGAGATGTCATAGGAACTTACCGGTAACTCTTTTATATATCATTTAACCTATGGTAGATTTGGTTTCATTGTACTACTAGAGGCCTGATGCACGATATTTGTGCAAGGGGTTCGGCCCTCGCAGCCCCAGCTTCGTCCGGAAGGTCGTCCGGAAGGTCATCCGGCTGTCCGGTCTAATTAGCATATTACACTTTTATTATTATAGATAGATGTCTTGCTTAAAGTTGTAGAACCTATCAACAACATTAGGTGAGGAGTTCCTGAAGTAAGCCTTGTCTGTTTATCTCCTGAGGATAAAGAATATGTTTATTTCCGAAGAGTAACAATTGAAGTGAACGTGTTTTAGAAAATGTAAAGTACTGTAGCAGGTTGTAAAACTTTAGTTATTTATCCTCACCTGAGGATATGTTTGTTTATTTTTAGAGAGAGGAAGGATTGATCAGTTGCCTCCTCTATGTGCCCTGACTGGGGATCAAACCCCCAACCTTGTGGTATTCAGGAGGACAGTCCAACCAACTGAGCCACCTGACCAGGGTGAAGGTTGTAATACTTTTGATTTGTATTGTCAGAAATCCTTTTCTGATATATCCACATGGTTTGTTATGCAGCTATTATAAGTTATATTTTACAGAGTGTTTCCTATACCTGGGGGGTAATTACTATTATATAGTAAGCAAAAAGCCCCGAGTATAAAGTATATTTATAGAATGAGGTCACCATGATTTTTAAAAAACACAAAAGAAATATACCAAAATGTTGGCGTACATAATTGAAGTAATGATGCTGTGATCTATTTCCTATGGCCTTTTTATCTGTGTGTGGTTTTTTGAAAGTATTTTTACATAATGAACAGTTATAAAAATATTTTTTATAGTTGGAAGACAGATAATTTTTAAAATGGGCCTCTAGGCCAGCGGTTCTCAACCTGTGGGTCGCGACCCCTTTGGCAGTCAAACGACCCTTTCACAGGGGTCGCCTAAGACCATCCTGCATATTAGATATTTACATTACAATTCATAACCGTAGCAACATTACAGTTATGAAGTAGCAACGAACATAATTTTATGGTTGGGTTACAACATGAGGAACTGTATTTAAAGGGCCAGAAGGTTGAGAACCACTGCTTAGGCCCTCACTATAGTAGTCTTGTATATATTTTCTTACATTGAACTTCTCCTATAGCACCCTTACTTGTGGCTTACTACATTGTTCTCATTAATGACTCCCAAAACTGAGCTAAATGAAACTGAGTACATCTGCAGAATCTGTTTTTTGTTTCCTT
>NW_006297821.1:2035445-2050612 GCF_000327345.1 Myotis davidii
TTCTTAGAAGATCTAAATTAGTTTCGCTTTCTTTTTATCTTTAAACATCACATATACCATTTTATAGCACTGGGCCCAGCCCTTATCCCAATGATTAAGGAAGTTGTTTGCATAGTTTTGCATATTGTATTCTCCATATCACTTAGAATTCCTGGTGAAAGGTTGAGGCACAGTATTTTAAAATGAGGTACTTAAAGCATTACTTGTCAAGTTTTTTGAAAACTTAATTTTACTACATATTATATATCAACTGGAGGCCTGATGCACGAAAATTCGTGCAAGAGTAGGCCTTCCTTCCCCCGGCTTCCGGCACTGGCTTTGCTCTAGCACCTGGGACCCAGGCGGCTTCCCTCTGGCTCCAGCGCTGCCAGCAGGCACCTGGGACCCGAGTGGCTTCCCTCCAGCCCCAGCTTCATCTGGAAGGATGTCTGGGAGGATGTCCAGAAGGATGTCCGGTCTAATTAGTGTATTACCCTTTTATTTTTATAGATTGGCCTTGAAACCTTAAACACCTGTATTGTGACCATGTGGTTTTTATTTGTACTAGAGTATCGTTTTTCCTGTCATTTCTATGTCAACCCCCAAAGCCATCTTTGCTTCTTCCATTTTTGTTCTAAATATTCATTTAGTGGCAGACCATTATTCTTCATAATCTTTCTTATATTCTACCCTTTTATTGTTTCCTGAGTAGCTTCTTTAATTCTAATCTGTCTTCATTCTGCACACCACCATCAGATTAGACTTCCCAAACTAAGAGAACTATTATGGTATTCCTGTCTGAGAAACCTATATTGCTTTTATTTTTTGTGATTATAGATAATGCTGCAGTAAACATCTTTTTTTTTGTAAAATGTCCTCCATGTTTGGATTGTCCTTAGAATGGGTTGTTAGAAGTGTATACTTTATATTAAAAGTATAATTACTACATGTATGTCTGAGGTTGTTTATATTAATTTTGCTCAATTCTTCCCCACAATGTTAAGAGGGTTTTTGTTGAAGTGATGAATTTATATTATGAAAAAGTAGTACTTAACATAATATATAAGATTATATATTAAAACATAAAGCAATCCTATCTAATAATAGACAAACATGGTAATTGACCGTACCTTCACTACGCCTCCCATTGGCTAATCGACATGATATGCAAATTAACTGCCAACAAAGATGGCGGCTAATTTGCATACTGCAGGCAGGGCTGGCAGTGTATGACGCTGCCCGCAGGACCCGGGCCCCAGACCCCTCCCGGCTAGGTGGGGCCGGCAGTGCACGAGGCTGCCTGCGGTACCTGGGCCTTGGACCCATGACCCGGTGAGGGAGCAAAGCGGTGGAGAAGGGAGAGAGCCCAGGTGGCAGAGAAGGGAGGGAGCCGAGGTTAAGCGGTGAAGGGAGGGAGCGAGGCAGCAGAGAAGGGAGTGACCCCCGCCGTGGTGGACTTTGCTCCCTTCTCTGCTTCTCTGCAGTCTCAGGAAGCCCTATTCTTGCAGGAATCTTTCTGCAACGGGCCTCTAGTATATTTATAAGTAAGCTTGTGAAACCTAACTCTTCCTTTTGTCTTTAAATAGCTGGATAGAACTTACACTGGCTTGCAGACTCTTGGAGCAGAGACGGTAGGTTTTTTTCCCCTATAGCATTATTTGGGAACAAAAAGACTGAAAATTGATCTTCATTTTAGTTAGAAAAAAATGAGTGCTAAATTTAGAAAAATTTTATATCCCCCTCATTTATTTATTTTTTAGTGTGAAAAAAATACACATAAAATTTACTATTTTTAAGTATACATTTAAGTATTATTACATATACTCACATTTTGTGCAGTGATTGCTATCACCCTTTTGGAAAACTGAAACTGTAACAATTTACAATAATTCTCTATTCTCCTCTGCCTCTAGCTCCTGGCACTCACCCTTCTACTTTCTCTCTCTCTGAATTTGACTACACTAGATGCAATATAAGTGGTATCGTACAGTGTTGTTTTTTTTTGTAACTGGCATGTTTCACTTAGCATAATGTTTTCAAGATTTATCCACATTGTAGATGTGTCCAAACTTCCTTCCCGAAAAGGCTGAATAATGTTTCATTATATGTATACACTACATTGTGTTTATCCATTTATCTATCCGTGAACACTTGAGTTGCTTACATCTTTTGGCTATTGTGAATGCTAAGAACGTGGGTCTGTTTGTTCCAGTCCCTGCTTTTAATTCTTTTGGATAGATACCCAGCAGTCAGATTGCTGGATGATACTGTCATTCTTTTTTTAATTTTTTGAGGGCCTGCCATACTGTTTTCCATAACAGCAGTACCATTTTATATTTCTACCAACAGTGCATAAGGATTCCAATTCTCCAGCACTTGTTGTTTTATGTCTTTTTTGTAGTAACCAGGTATTTCATTGTGGGTTTGGTTTATATTTCCCTAATGGTAATTAATGTTGAGCATCCTTTCATGTGTTTATTGGCCTATTGTTTATCTTCTTTTGAGAAATGTCTTCAAATCCTTTACCCATTTTTGAATTGGGTTGTTTGGTTTTTTGTTGTTGAATTTTAGGAGTTCTCTCTATATTCTTGGTATTAGTCTTTTGTTAGATATATAAAATATAAATATTTTCTCCCATTGTGTGGGTGATCTTTACATTCTCTTTTTTTTTAATTTTTCATTCTTGATTATGTCCTTTGATGCACAAAAGTTTTTAGTTTTGACATAGTTCAATTTATGTTTTTTTCTTTTGTTACATGTTTTTTTGTGTTATATCCAAGAAATCATTGTCAAAGCCAGTGTCACGAAGCTTTGCCCCTATGTTTTCTCCTGAGATTTTTATTGTTTTAGGTCTTTGATCCATTTTGAATTAATTTTTGTATATGGTGTAAGGTAAAGATCCACGTTCATTCTAATGCATGTGGGTATCTAATTTTCTCAGCACCATTTTGTGGAAGACTGTCCTTTTCACATTGAATGGTCTTGGCATCCTTGTCAAAAATAATTTGACCATACATGTGAGGGTGTATTCTGTTCCAATGGTCTATTTCTGTCTTTATGCCAGTACTACACTGTTTTAATTAATATAGCTTTCTAATTATATAAGTTTTGAAATCTGGAAGTATGAGACACCAACTTCACTTTTTTCTTCTTACCACCTCCCCCCACCTTTTTTTGGAATTTATGATATATCAGCAGTAGTCATTACAATTATAATTAGCTATTTATAGTTTGTGTTATATTAGAAGATATTTTTTGAGCACAGTATATGCGAGGCACCGGTGTAGGTAGTGGGGTTACAGATTTCTGCACAAGATAGCTATTGTTCTCAAGTATTCTTGGTTGTGTTGAGAACTGGCAGATGGTATACAGTAAGCATAAAAACAGATGAGGTGTAATTTACAAATAAGTGCAATAAAGAGAGTAGCCGGGGGACAAGAGAGTTGCTTTAGCTAGGTTGGTTAGGGAGGCCTGAGAAGACGACATTGGATTGAGACCTAATGGTGAGAAGAAGGCAGACATGCGAAGATTTGGAGGAAGAGTGTTCTAAGGCATTGAAACAACAAATGGAAAGACCTCAGTTTTATGATTAGTATTACTAATTATCTATTAAACCAGAATAGGTTATATTCTGGGATAAAATTCTTCAGTTCTTGAGATGGAAATTGCCTTTAAAGTATGATTAGAAATCATTTGTCACATCTCTCAGAGTACCATGATCTTAAAAGGTTTGGGGCTTTCTGGGACACTGATGATGAATTCATGAGCCCAATTATTGCCCGATTTTGTAGGTAGTGGATGTTGAGCTCCACCGGCATTCTCTTGGAGAAGACTCCATTTACCCTCAGTCCTCCGAGTCAGACATTTCTGATGCCCCACCGTCTTTGCCTTTGACCATTCCAGCCCCAGTGAAAGCTTCCTCACCAATAAAGCAGTCACATGAGGCAGTACCTGATACCTCCGTGGAGAAAGGTAATATATTTTTTCTTATAAATTCATGTATTTTTCCTTATATGGAGGAGTCATCCTGGGGCATTTATTTTTCTCATTTACATAATATGATAGTGAGCTGCTGCCTTCAGAGACTGAGAAAAAGGAAATTTTCCATAAGTAGGCATGTTGCCTCTACCCAGTACTATTATAAAAATCCCAAAATGCTTATTACTCTTCTCAGAAAATATCTTTCATTAAGTTCTACTAACATTTTGTAGAATACAAAACTCACTAAAAAGCATTAAATTTTTAAAATGAAATTACTTTATTTTTATGGTTATATTGCTATTTTCGTAGAATCAACAGAAAGCTCTATGTTTCTCTGTAGGACATACTTAAATAAATCAGTGTTGCAAACTAGACCATGCCACAAATTTTTTTTTTTATTGATTTTAGAGAGGAAGGGAGAGGGAGAGAGAGAAACATCAATGATGAGAGAGAATCATTGATTGGCTGCCTCCTGCACACCCCCTACTGGGAATCGCGCCCGTAACCCAGGCATGTGCCCTTGGCTGGAATCGTACCTGGGACCCTTTAGTCTGCAGGCTGACGCTCTATCTACTGAGACAAACCAGTTAGGGCCACAAATCTTAACTTTAAGTATGACAAATTGTTTATTAAGGAATAGATACCATTCTTCCCACATGATAAAATAGAACAAAACATCAAAGTAATAACTGAATTGGAAAAATCAAATAATAAACTTATATGTGTATTAGGGAAAGGGACTTGAACACAGTCTCAATTATAGCTGAACAGGGAGAAACAAAACCTCTTCTACTGTAAGATACACTGATGATAAATAAGGTGACCCTGCCTCCTCCTCCTCACCAAGTAAATGAATTCATTAACATTTCCTGTAACTGGATGATTCCCTAACAAAGCATTAGTTCTGATTTTGCAGTATCAATGTTGAATTTTATAGCACAAACTTTATAAAACCATTTTCTCTGTTAAATGCTTTTATCTCTTGAGACTTCCTTTAACGACAGGTAACTCAGAGAAAAGTAAGGCTTGTCGAACGAAATTCATGAGGTTGGGGCGTATCATAAAGCTGAATTTCTGCTCTAGTTTGGGTTTGTAGATGTGTCTCACTGGAGGAGAATGTGAGTATTTTAACAACCATATTAGAGAAAAGATAGGCATTAAAAGTATGACAAAGATAATTTCCCTGTTTTTACCTTAAGGCTTTTCAGTCCAACTTAGGAAACTCTTATCATAATTAAAATCAAGCAGATAAATAAAGTTGCATTTTTGAATTGCATCAGTCTTTTTCATTAATGGAAAAACTACTTCTCATTGGCTCAACAAGGGGAAACTATAAATAGCCATCCTAGAACAGCCCTGTGATGTGATTGTGTCCAGCATCAATATCATGGAGCATAGATATATATTTTTTAATTTAATTTTTCCCATCACCGCTTATTCCTTCTATGCCCTCTTCCACCTCCTCCTCTCCCCCCACCCCCTTACCCACTGCAGTCACCACACTGTTGTCCATGTCCATGATTTCTCATGGAGCATAGATCTTAATGTTTCTTTCCAGCCTGTCGTTGCACTCAATCCCTTTTATTAAATTGCAACTAATTCATTGAGTTACAATTCTTGCATGTAGTAGATATTAATTAAAATACCATGTATTTTAAGCCATTTTATGATTATATGTAGTAAATACAGAAATATATTGAATTTTGTTAGTTCTTCAGATGGAAGAAAATTGTATTTTTTTCTGAGTTAAAAACCATTAAATTTTTATTCCTTGATGATTATAGTTTCTCGTAATTCTGGTCTGGTTCCCAATTATGTGAACAAGAAACTTAAATAATAAATATCTAATCTTATTTAAAATAAAAGACTCATCGTCAATAAATGTTTAAGTATTAAGTATTCACTTATATAACTTATGTACAAGAAATAAAATTGACTCTAAATGGTATTAGTTTGTCTCTTAGCCTGCATTTTAATATGATGTTAATATTTTCATTCTTTTGTTCCTCTTTAAATTTCAATTACATCTTCTTTATGGGCATTTAAGAAGACAGGACATCATTAGATTAAGTGAATCCTTTTGAGTTTTTCCTCCTCTAATTTAAACAGGTTTCAATTTGTAAAAAAAAATAGAACAAAATAAACTTATATATACTGTTTATAGTTAATATGTTTTCTAATTTTTTAAACTTTTTAACAAAATATGATTCTAGGCATATTCACATTTGTTAAAAAACAAGACAACAAGCTCCAAATGTGGTCACCTATGCCAAGCTCACATCACCGAATTCAAACTTATAATTTCAGCCTCTTCCAGAAATGAATCTTTTTTAAAAAAATATATTTTATTGATTTCTTACAGAGAGGAAGGGAGAGAGATAGCTAGAAACATCGATCAGCTGCCTCCTGCACATCTCCCACTGGGGATGTGCCCGCAACCAAGGCACACGCCCTTGACCGGAATCGAATGACCCTAATTGAGTTAATAACAATGTACCTACCTATATAGTTTAAGTTTAAAAAATTTGGCTCTCAAAATAAATCTCAATCGTTGTACTGTTGATATTTGGCTCTTTTGACTAATGAGTTTGCCAACCACTGCCATAGGGGGCATGCAGGAGATGGCCAATCAATGCTTCTCTCTCATCACTGATGTTTCTATATCTCTCTTCCTCTCCCTTCCTCTCTGAAATCAATAAAAAGTATTTTTTTAAATGTATTCAGTTGAAATTTACTTACTTATTTTTATTTTATTTTATTTCCCTTGAATGGAATCAAACCCAGGACCCTCCAGTCCACAGGCTGATGCTCTATCCACTGAGCCAAACCAGCTAGGGCTGAAATTTATTTTTTAACACACTTCACCCAAAAATGTATAAAGGGATAATAAATACTGTGGATTGTTTTACTGTACTACTAGTAAATGGCTTAAATGGTTGTTGAAATGATAAGGGATTTTTATTGTTTCATTCTTTTTCCACAGTGGTAAGATATTATTGCAAAGATATTAACGACTTAATCATTTGTCTGTTTCATTTCAAGCAGGATTACCAGCCAATACTGAAACTGAGAGGCATACTACATTTTATTCTTTGCCATCTTCATTGGAACGAACACCTACCAAAATGACAACATCCCAGAAAGTTATGTTTTGTTCTCATGGCAATTCAGCTTTTCAGCCAATAGCATCAAGCTGCAAAATTGTGCCACAGAGCCAGGTTCCTAATCCCGAGTCACCTGGGAAATCCTTCCAACCCATCACCATGAGCTGCAAGATCGTCTCAGGTATACAGAGGATGTGTGCGAAGTTGATGTGTGTGAAGTTATTGGAATGATAAAACAAAATACTATGGTTTAAAATAATTTTTTTTAGTTCTAAGCAAGGTTTTTGTTTATTTAACAAGTGAGCTAATCACTTTTGATTAGTAGAACAAAGGTGTCAGGAAGCAAAAACAAAAGTCATCTATGTGGAAACAATTTTTGAATGAAGCAAGAAATGAAATTCAGAGAGATCAAATTTTCATCTAGAATCAGCACAGGTAAAATGTTTGGTAGGATTGTGGTTGAACTTAAAGTAGGAATTATGGTTTGTGATTATATTTGGAAACCAGAGCAACTAGTAATAGAATAAGTGTAGAGGCCTTTTAGTTTGGAGTTGAAATATCTTTTATACTCTAACCACATGAGAGAAATTACTCATTTCAATTATTATCAGGAAGGTTGAATTTCCATTGCCTTACAACAATTTCACATTTATATTAGGTAAACTTTTAGTAGGACTATACTTTATGTTTTTGGCCAAACCACCTCAGGAAAGACTGAAAGAGAGTCAGTAAAAGTATTTAGGCACTGGGAGGTTTCTATATAATACTTAAATGAAGGGGAAGGAGGGAGCCTTTGTTGTTAAAAACAGAAACTAAGCAGTAATATGATCCAAGTCTTTGAAGTTTATGAGAAGTAAAGAATGTAAATTTTATCTACCAATTAGAAGCACTTTGGAACTTGCTGCTTCAGAGGTAGATGTTGAATGTATAAATTGGTTTGAAGTTTAGAGAAATTGAGGGATGACAAATTCGATCACTAGAAGACAGTAGAGGATGTTTAATGGCACATTGGTACCTTTAGAGCATATTCTGTGGGAACATGAATCCCTCTGGGTTGTGGCTGTGACATAGTATTGACAGAGACTTCTGTTTTGAGTGGGTGAGTTTCTTATTTTCCTATTGGAAATTAATCCCAACTCAAGACTCCTGGTTCCTAAATCCAATTTATCGCTTACAAATTTCCTCCCTAATTTTAGCTTCTTCAAATACAACCTGCCTAAGTTGTTAAGAGATTTATTGTCTAGTGATTCAACAGTTTCACACTGTTATGTAAAGCACTGCTTTTTGAACTTTAATGTGCCTACAGGGGAACTTGTTAAAATACAGATTTATATTTGGTATGTCTGGGTAGGACCTCAGAATCCGTTTCTAACAAGCTCCCAGATGATGCAGATGCTAATGCTGCTGGTCACCAGATAAGGCTGAAGAGAGTGAAACACACTAGTCCCTGGCCTTAGCTAGGCCGAGGCCACTGCTCCTGCTGCTGCTCAGTCCCTGAAATCGACAGTCTCATTCACTTTTCCCAATTTGTCACCTTTGTCCTGGCAGCCCTGCCCTTCTTTCATTATCTTCCAGCATCTTCTTAGATGGGTTGAATATATCTATTTTGTTTAGTTTATTTTTTTCTCTTTTTAATTAATAAAGGTTCCCCCATATCAACGCCAAGTCCATCACCATTGCCTCGAACCCCAACTTCCACTCCAGTCCATGTGAAGCAAGGCACTGCCAGCTCTGTTATTAGTAACCCTTATGTTATCATGGACAAGCCAGGGCAGGTTATTGGAGCCACCACTCCCACTACAGGTGTGTGTTTGATCAATATGTATGCGATCCAAAAGATTTGATCTTTTTTAAAGATGAAATCCTAGTGTCACTTAGTAGCCATATAATGGGAAAATGAAATCTCCATCCATAAACAGGAGGGAATATATAAGAGTAACACTAGTGTTGGTTTTCTGAGGAAGATTTACTCTTTTTGTAAAAGTTGTATTTTTAAAAATATGTATCTTTATTGATTTCAGAGAGAGGAAGGGAGAGGGAGAGAAACATCAATGATGAGAGAGAATCATTGATCGGCTGACTTCTGCACAACCCCCACTGGGGATCGAGCCCTCATTGTGGGCATGTGCCCTGACCAGGAATCAAACCGTGACTTCCTGGTTCCTAGGTCAATGCTCAATCACTGAGCCACGCCAACCAGGCAAAAGTTGTATTTTTAAGAATTGACTTACATTTTCTCTTTAGTTTCTAAAGATTAAAAGTGAGCAGTAATTAATTTAAAAAGAGAGAGTTGAATATATTTCATTATTGATTACATTCTTTTTGAGCCTGCAAGCAATGTGATTATTTCTAAATTAAGCTTTAGTTCAAGAATAACTTTGTGAGCAATATGTATTTCACCCAGTCAAATAAAAAAGTCATCTTTACTTTTCTGTGAATAAGATAAATTTTGCATCTGGGAGGAAAATTGTACCCTACCATTTTAAAAAGAAAACACTAATAGGAAGAATAAGACAGATTTGGATTCACCATGTTTGTCATCATTATCTTATATAACTACAGACTGCTCTTCAGGTTTTTTTTAAGTACTTTCACTAACATTAGTTTAATTGAAGGTAATAAATAGAATATTTAAACACATGCTCCTAAGTGTAAACATTCCTGTAGTTTTTCATTCCTAATTAAGAGAAATGGTAAAAAGAGAAATGAAATAAGAGAGATGATTGTAAGGTAATGAAACCTTTCTTCCCCATGTGTGTTGGGCCGTTTCAGGTAGGTTTTTGAAAAAGTTGGTTCCTTTAACAGTGATTGTAATTGTGGAACTCCTTTAAAAAAATGCTACTTTCAGAAATTACCTGAGAGCCTTTTGAATATACTTAGGGATGCCAAGTAGGTGTGCTCTGAGGATACTTAGTTTTAGCAGTCAGCCAAATGTCTTTGCAGACAAGTTTGGTAAATGGGTAAGTGACCAAATACCATTTGGGGTCTTGACTTTTTTTTTTTTTTTTTAATATATTTTTATTGATTTCAGAGAGGAAGGAAGGAGAGAGAGAAACATCAGTGATGAGAATCATTGATTGGCTGCTTCCCACACACCTCACACTGGGGATCCAGCCCACGAGCCAAGCATGTGCCCTGACCGGGAATCAAACTGTGACCTCCTGGTTCATAGGTTGATGCTCAACCACTGAGCTGTGTCAGCCGGGCTTGACTTATTTTTGACTGTAGATAATGTAAGTGATTTTTATCAGAGGCTAATGTCAGTTGTACAGATGGAGTATAAAATCCTGCCAATAATGTTCAAATAGGTATTCTTTCTAGTGAAACTACTTTGAAGGAGCTCGCATTCACTTGAATGTATACATTTTGGCTCATTAAATAACCAATTCCATTATGTTATAGTATCTTTTTATACAGTAAAACTACTTTACTTATTGTACACATTCTTACAAGCTTCTTGTCCCTTTTCAGATTGGTGAAGTGGTCACCTTTGTAGGATGAATCCTTAAGTGTTTCTTCTGTAACAGTTTCAAGGTTGTAGGTTTTCAACCCTTAAAGATGAAAACTAAATAGTGAGGAAAAGGGAAGAGTGGTGGAAAATGCTTTAAAGTTCCATTTCGCAAATTTTATTTTGTTTATACTTAACTTTTAAATCTGCCTTGCTTACAGGAAGTCCTACGAACAAGCTCTCTACTGCCTCTCAAGCCTCCCAAGGAACAGGTTCCCCTATTCCTAAAATTCATGGAAGTAGTTTTGTAACATCTACTGTCAAGGTAACCTTCTGTTACATTATTGCACTTTGCTAGTTTTAAAGATAGTGTGTTTGAGTTCAACAGTAATTTGTTAGTTGATATTGCAAACTTCATAAAGTAAAACCTTCAGGCTAATAAGTATCTTGAAGATCATCTTACTCCAGACTTCTGTACCTTTCCTTGATCTTTTTCTTGTGTAGAAAATGTTTCTCAACACTTCTGTCAATTGGTAACCCAGTATCTATTTGAAAACTTACTATGGTGAGGCAGCCTATTTTTTGGGTGGAAGGGGGCAGCTTTGTTATAAATTTTTCCTTCTAAAAATATTCATCTGGCAAAACATCCGTTTTTCCTATATATGCACCAGCAAGAAGTAAATATATTTTCTTTTCCACATGTCAGCCATTTAATTACTTGAAAATAATTCCTCTTTCCAAAATTTATTCTTTTATTTTTTAGGGAATAAGTCCTTTGAAATTTGGAATTCCAAATATTGTCTGACTTATTCAGATCAAAGTGCTAGCTATCTGTTCACTGTTTGGCAAAGACAATTCTTGCTGTTCGGTTAATTATTCAACTTATTTGTCATTGTCATGACTGTCTTAAGGCTAGAGTTTTTGAGGTATAAACTCCTGTGAGAATTGCCAAGAATTCAAAGATCATCTCTTACATGATTAAGTGTAAGAATTTAATGGTGATGATATTGAATTTTTTCCTGGTCCAGGGCAAGGTTTTTCTCTAAATTCAGTGTAATGTGTAAGCACTGTGTTTATACGAATGCCTGAATTGTAATAATTTTGTTTCTTGCCCCTAACATTTATTTATGACAAATTGACTCTGAGGTTTGCATTTTGCGTTTGAGAATTGGAGACAAATGACAGTATTTTAAATGTTGACTTTTGCTGTCTTTACAGTTGCCATTTGTTCAAGTTCTTTTTGTTGTTTTGTTCTTTAAATGTTTATTGAAAAATTTCCATGTCCTGGGTATTTATTCTGAGTACAGACAACAAGTCAAGTTGTGAGTATTATAAAAAGGATATGCTGAAGCACTGACTGCTGTTTCATTCATTTATTTAGTGCCTAGGCTCTAGGGAGAGAAAAGAAACAAAACGTAGCGCCTGTCCTTTACTAGCTTACCATTTGGCAGGAGACTAGACCCAAAATCCAGTGAGTTGACCAAATCTGAGAGGTAGTATGATAGGCATCTTCTAGTATACAGTGGGGCACAAATGAATAGCTTCCTGCCAAGTTACTAGCCTTGCTTTGCATTTGGTTTCCTTTTTAAATATATTTTTATTGATTTCAGAGAGGAAGGGAGAGGGAGAAAGAGAGAGAAACATCAGTGATGAGAGGGTATCATTGATCGGCTGTCTCCTGCATGCCCCTCACTGGGGATTGAGCCCTCAACCCGGGCATGTGCCCTGACCGGGATTCGAACCGTGACCTCCTGGTTTATAGGTCAATGCTCAACCACTGAGCCACACTGGCCAGGCGCATGTGGTTTCTAAAATAATATTAAAATGCAGGTGTTGAGGCTTAGAAGACCCCAAAGAGTTTTGGGCTTTTTGTTTTGGTTTGGTTTTTGGTTGTTTATCGTGCTAGAGAATGTTACAGATTTGTATTAAATATGACTATAAAGTATCTAAAGTCACTTGTTTTATCTTAATTGTAAAATACGTATTTTTACATTCACAGCAGGAGGATTCTTTGTTTGCATCTATGCCGCCTCTTTGCCCAATTGGGAGTCACCCTAAGGTTCAAAGCCCCAAACCTATAACTGGAGGACTTGGAGCTTTCACAAAAGTGAGTATTTTTTTCAGGGATCATCCTCCAAGTCAGTATGGTCTTACATAGTCTTTTTTGCGGCATGTTGGAGTTGGTTGACACTACCTCACAACATGTAACTTTTTAATCTGCCTCAGCCCTGAGGCCAGATCCTATTTTGGAGACATGCTTCTGTTTATTCAGTGGTGTCCACAGAGCAGCCCTTGGAGCCCAGGTAGATGGCAACTTCAGAGAGCACAGTGTGTTTCTCTCTGCTGCCAGTGTGCCAGTATCTAAAACGAGTAGTTTGAGTTTGCAGATACACAGGATCAAATCCAGATCCTGCTTTGTCCCTTTAGTAGCTGTTATGGGCTACCTTTAAGCCGTGGCTTTACTCTTCTGGTGGAGCCATTCTTTACAGACCAGGCTTCATTAATTTATTCATTCCTGTGAACAGAATAGATTCAGATATTAGTAGCGCTTTTCTTGGGATGTTTATTCAGTATCGTTATCATATTTGTTGCAAGGTAATCATCAAACAGGAACCTGGCGACGCCTCTCACGTGCCCACAACTGGAGCTGCCAGCCAGTCACCACTCCCCCAGTATGTGACTGTGAAAGGGGGTCACATGATAGCTGTGTCCCCTCAAAAACAGGTCATAGCTGCTGGAGATGGGACTGCCCAATCACCAAAGATTCAGCCCTCCAAGGTTTGTGTTGGGTAGGGATGGGGAGGTAACAGGTATGGCCATTCTTTGTCTAAATAATTGACAGGTGCTGAAAAGATACAGGGTGACAGGGTTGCTGATCCCAGAAACGCCTGTAGATGAAAGCCCCACTGGAAAAGCAAGATAGTCAACGTGCAGTCCATCTGCTCTTTAACCATTGACCAGGGCAGGGCATGTCTTATAGAGGGTCCTGAACAGCCAGGCACAGGGCACAACGTCATCTCTGGCAGTGAGGGTGATTGACTTCCTGAGCACAGCTTTCCACAGGATTCAGTCTAAAGTGGGTTACCAACAGGACCAAGGTCTACTGTTTTACTTCATTATTTCTGATAGGAGAGTGCATAGTTTATACCTCTGATGTCCACGCTGTGTGATCTGTTTAATAATTCTTGGCTCTTTGGAGAGTTTCCTTCCTTTACAATTTGGAGGTGTGGGCAATTATGTGTTGGGAGAACTGTAAAATTGCACATAGATTCATGTTTTATAGCTAATAAGTAACAGGATTTGAACCCAAGTCTGTTGACTCCAAGACTCCTTATTCCAGAACTAATTAAAATTTGCGAGACATAACTTAAACATGCTTTTAGGACATCCAGAATTAAATTATCTCACTTTTAGGGCAGATATATTCTAAAGCTCTTGAGAATATTATGTGAAGTGTTTGCTTTTCCACTTGAGAGCCAGGCTGTCTAGGGAGAGTGAATTGTTTTAGAGGAATAATTTAAAGTAGAAAAAGGTTTTAGATATTTTGGTTAGACTACATAGCTACAGAGGGGTCAAGATAAAAATTTATAGTGTTGCCCAGCTGGCGAGGCTCAGTGGTTGAGCATTGACCTATGAACACTTGGATTTCCAGTCACATGCCAGGGTTTCATGCTCAATCCCCAGTGTGTGGCCTGCCGGAGGCAAACAATCAATGATTCTCTCTCATTGATGTTTCTATCTCTTACTCCCTCTCTATCTTGGAAATCAATAAAAATATTTTTTTTAAAAAAAAATGTATACTGTTACATAAGTGGTTCTAAAATCTGTAAGAGTCCGTTAAATACTTTCCCAAACTTATCTGGTCATAAGAATCGTCTGCTGATTTAAAAACATAAACGCGTAGGCCCCTATCTCAAACTTACTGAATCAGAATCTTCCTGGGGGCCCTGGGAATCTGGATTTTTAAAAAGCGCCCCTACTGACTCACGATTAGGCAAATTTAGGAACCACTGAGCTGTAGCATCAAATTTGACTTTGTGGCTTCCATAGCCCGAATCACTAAGACAGGTGCCTCAGTTGCATCCTAATCTCCCTCTGTTGTTTGGTCAGGGACAGCATTTTGTCAGTGTTCTTAAGTGAGCAAATTATTGCCATGAGGACTTCCTACTCAGATACTTCCTATATGTTCTTCAAAATCTATTTTACTTCACCTGGAGATGTATGGTATTACTGATTTAGGTTTTTGAATTAATACAGCATTTCTGTTTATGCTCAGGATAAATTAGTGGTTTTTGCAAATCCACTTTTCCAGTAATGCTCTACTGGTTTTTTTTTGTCACATTGCCACCTACCTAATGGCAATGACAACTGAGAGGGAGTGGATGGGTTTGTGCTAGAATGCTCTGAATAAAGTTTAAGGGCACCTGAAAAGAAAGCCACATAAGAATGTGAAAGAACTGCAAAGGAGCAGTAGGAGCATGAGGAAAGACATCACTGTTCATCCAGGAAATTTAAGTCATGCTTTGGACTCGAGATCAGGAGCTATCTGCAAGTACATCCTGGTTATTGCTGAAGTGCATTTGTAGAAACTGCTGGAAAACAGAAGGGTGAACCAAATGGTGTTGTTTTACCTTCAATACAACTTCAGCACAATA
>NW_006297821.1:2052465-2066039 GCF_000327345.1 Myotis davidii
ATGTAAGGAGCAGCGAGCAGGAGGGCAGTAAGGAGCAAGGGGTCCTAGTCCTCCCCTCCCAACCCAGTGCACTAATATTGTGCACCGGGCCTCTAGTATATTTATAACAATACAGAACAAATGGTGTCTGCCTTGTAAAACTAGAAGGAAATTAGGAATATAGAGAAGGTTTTAGGCCAAAATGTTGTATTGTTTTAAAAAAAAAAGGCAAAGCTAATTTGGGGTTGTAGTGTCCTTCTTAAGAGCCTTCCTTGTGGTATCCTTAGATAGCTGTGTGTAGGATTCCCACCAAAAGAATGCCAGACTTAACTCATTCTTGGTTATTTTAGAACAGAGGAGGAGCTGTTATCCTGTGAGTGCTATGCTCCTAGTGCAGTGGTTCTCAACCTATGGGTCGAGACCCCTTTCTCGGTCAAATGACCCTTTCACAGGGGTCGCCTAAGACTATCCTGCATATCAGATATTTACATTATGATTCATAACAGTAGCAACATTACAGTTATGAAGTAGCAATGAAAATAATTTTAGGGTTGGGTCACAACATGAGGAACTGTATTTAAAGGGCCAGAAGGTTGAGAACCACTGTCCTAGTGGATAAGCTTGGCTAATAAAAACTGTTCTCCTTTGGCCAACTTAGGATACCATGTTTTATTTGGCTCTGGGAGAGATTGTGTCATGTCCTGGAAATTTTGAAGCAATTGAATGTAAGGATAGAGATTGGCCCATGGAGGGGAAAGCAAGTCAGATGCATGGAATTTGGGGGATGAAATTAAAATAGGTCCCATACGTGTGTATTATTTTCTTTAAGAACTTTGCTTTCTTTAGGAACATGAAAATAGATTATGTATAATTTAACTTATGCAATAGGTTATTAAATTTGATATATTTAAGAAATCTGCCCTAGCCGGTTTTGCTCAGTGGATAGAGCATCAGCCTGCGGACCGAAGGGTCCCAGGTTCGATTCCAGTCAAGGGCACATGCCTGGGTTGCGGGCTCGGTCCAACATGTGCAGGAGGCAGCCAATCAATGATTCCCTCTCATCATTGATGTTTCTATCTCTCTCTTCCTCTCCTTTCCTCTCTGAAATCAATAAAAATATATTTAAAAAAATGTGAAGACTTGTCTTAGGAAAAAAATTTCAGCTGCTGTACCCAAGATATCCAAAAATCAGACTTATGTAAGTTTATTTCTATCATACATAAAGGACCAGTGGGCAGCTCTGTATTGATTCCACAGTCATCAAGAATCTAGACTTCTATTTAGTTGCTCTGTCATTCTCAAAATTTGATTTTCATCTTGTGGTCTACAAGAGCTACTTCATCTTAAGCTACCATATTCACATTTCTGGCCAGTAGCGGGAGAGAAGAGGAAGGGCGGAGGGGAGAAGCATAACCCAAAGGTTGCACTTATCACTTCTGTTCATGTGCCTATAGCCAGAAATCAGATAACAAACCTACTTGTTCGGGGGCTTGGAGCTATAGTCAGTATTCTATGTGACTGTATCCCTAGCTGAAAATTGGGGCCTCTATGAGAGAGAAAACAGAATGAATATTGAGGTTCAACTGGCAGTTTCTGCTTTACACCAAACATATTTTTCTACTATTAGAAACTTTTTTTTAATGAATACACAGAAAACTTTTTGATTAGTAAGAAGAGTTTTTATATCTCCACATCTTTAGGGGGAATGACTTTCCCAGCTCTGTTGCAGCCACAGCAACTCCATTGCCTGCAGAATGAGGGTGGTAGTCAGAATAAAGAGATTTGGGTAATCCAAAGGGATTGGTTCAACCATGCCAGGATAGCTGGGAGAATTTCTCTTCATTTTAGATTAACTTGCTTTTTAAAAAAATGGTTCTTTCTTTTGTTTCTTCCTTCTTTCCTTCCCTCCTCTCTAAACTTACGTAAAAGTGGAGAGACTATTATAATGAATCCCATGTGCCCATTATCCAATTTCAACAATTATCAGAATTTTTGCTAATCTTCTAGAATATTTTAAAACAGACATCAGATGTTACATACTTTAATTTCTCTCTAACAATCTAGGGTTTAAGATCAAAGTCCTCTGCCCTGGACAAATGCTGATGACATTAACAAATGCTAAAGACATTGACAAATGCTTGTCCTGTGGCTCTTTTGTCTCCATCTGTGGAGTTTCACTAACACTTTCTTTAGTTAGTGAGTGCCATGGTTAGCTTGGCATTTCGTAAACTTATTCTCGTTTATGCCTCGGAATCTTATGAGGTAAATATTATAGATGAGGTGTCTAAAGCTAAACCTCAAAGAGGTTAAATAACTTACCCAGCTACTAACTGAGGAAACAAAACTGGGGAAACAGGTGTGACTGTTTAGAAAAACCTGTCCTCTATATCAGTGGTTCTCAACCTTGGCTGCACATTAGAATCACCTGGGAATCTTTTTTAAAATCCTGATTTCTGGGCCTCATCTTCTGGAAATTCTGTTTCTTTGTTACTAATGTTGTGGCCTCACCCCATAACAAAGAAACAGAATTTCCGGAGGATGAGGAAATTCCTTGACCGGAATAGAACCCGGGATCCTTCAGTCTGAGGGCCAACGCTCTATCCACTGAGCCAGACCGGCTAGGGTGGGACCATTTTCTTTACATCAGTCATATTGTCCAAGCACATGACAAGTGCATTTCTCTATATTTACATTCTTTGAAAAGAAACCATGTATGATTTAGTAATTATTTAACTTAAAAATCCCATTCATCAGTTGTGTTTGGTTTATCATTTTGTCCCACCTCTTAAGTAATACTATTTTTATATATATTTTATTGATTTTTCACAGAGAGGAAGGGAGAGGGATAGAGAGTTAGAAACATCAATGGGAGAGAAACATCGATCAACTGCCTCCTGCACACCCCCCACTGGGGATGTGCCCGCAACCAAAGTACATGCCTTTGACCAGAATGGAACCCGGGACCCTTGAGTCCGCAGGCCGGCACTCTATCCATTGAGCCAAACCAGTCAGGGCTTAAGTAATACCCTTATTTTTTAATTTAGAAATATTCTAAGAATCTTTAGAATTCTTTAAAATAGAGAATATAATATAGTCATTACTCACATATCCTCCACCCTAAATTAACATGTTCATATTTAATTTAAATCATTTTTTCTCCAAATAAAACATGATTGATAAAGGTGAAGTCCACTTTCTTCTTTCCAAAAGCAACACTATCATGAATTTGAATGTGTAGTTTCTCAGTCCATACTTTTATTATGTAAAAACACATAGCTATAAATAACATGTAATGTTTGTGTGTTTGAAGATTTACATAAAAGATACAGTTGATCCTTGAACAAATAGGTTTCAACCGCACAGGTCCACGTATTCACACATTTTTTTCAAGAAATACCTGTACTGTTTGATCTGTGGTTGGGAGTCCACAGATGCAGAGGGCTGACTGTATCCTTTGAGCTACACTATTTTATATGGGGGACTTGAGCATCCATGGATTTTGGTATCTGCAGGGGTTCCTGAAACTAGCCCCTATAGATACTGAGGAATACCTGATACAGTTAAGTTTTGGTGGAGACAAAAGTTATACTTGGACTTTTTTTACTGTGGGGGTAATGGTATCCCAGATGCCTATGTTCAGGGGCCAACTATACTCTTAAAAGTAAAATTGCTACAACATGTTTTATGTGAATTCTCAGTTTTATTAGATATGCCAGTACCTCTCTGAGTGGCTGTACAGATATACTTAAATAAGCAGTGAACAAAAGCTCCTGTTTCTTCATATCCTCCAGCCAATTCTTTTTTTAAAAAATATATTTTATTGATTTGTTACAGAGAGGAAGGGGGAGGGATAGAGAGTTAGAAACATCGATGAGAGAGAAACATCGATCAGCTGCCTCCTGCACACCCCCCACTGGGGATGTGCCCACAACCAAGGTACATGCCCATGATCAGAATCGAACCCGTGACCCCTCAGTCTGCAGGCCAACGCTCTATCCACTGAGCCAAACCAGTCAGGGCCTCCAGTCAATTCTTGGTGTTATCAGACTTTTAAAATTTTCCCCTCCAATCTGATGGGTAAAAGTACTTTCTATTTTCTTTTTTGCCTTTTGAAGGCAGATCTTTTGCCATTCTTGTAAAAATGTTTTCATCTAGATTCTGGTGAGAAGGTCTTTTTATGAAATAAATTGTGTCTTCTAATTGAGCATCCTATTATTTTGTCTTAAAAGAGCTCTGAAGTATTTTCTCACTTGGAAAGAGTTCACTCTATAGTATTTCCAGAACTAGATATTTCTAATGTTCATAATTTGGGTACTGGGGTCTTTTTTTAAAAAGTCATTTAAATATTCTTTTTGTTTACACTTTTCCATTTTTAACCAAATGTCTATGTTTAGGAAAGATTAGAAGTATATAGAAAGAGATGGCTTCTTAAAAATCAGTTGAAAGAAAAAAAATCATTTGGAAGAGGTGACATCATTGTTAGGAAGGAGTTCTAGAGATAAAGAAATAATAGTTTCAGATAGAGGTAATATAGAAGGGCTTACGGAAGAGGTGATGTTTGCCCTAGCCAGTTTGGTTCAGTGGATAAAGCACTGACCTGCAGACTGAAGGATCCAGGTTCAATTCTGGTCAAGGGCACATACCGGGTAGCAGGCTCGATCCCTAGTAGGGAGCATGGAGGAGACAACTGATCAGTAATTCTCTCTCATTATTGATGTTTCTATCTCTCTCTCTCCCCCTCTCCCTTCCTCTCTGAAGTCAATAAAAATATATATTTTTAAAAATATATATATAGGGTTATTTAAAAAAATGAAGAGGTGATAGTTACATTTTCATAGTGGAGTTTATAGTTCATATATCAGAATGTTTATTGCAGTTTTTCATAATGTAAAGTTTAGAATTACCTAAATATCCGTGCAGTTATGAAATGTTTACATACATTATGGTATATCAATTCTATTATATTATTACTTGGTTATCTAAAAATGTATTTAAAAAACAATAACTGCTAAAGGCTTGTGATATGATGAAGAATTAAAAATTATGTGTGATCCTAATCTGAATTAAAATAAATATTAAAAAGAATTAGAAGTAAATTCACATTTTATTTATTTAACTTTTGTTTTTCTCTGAAAAATCACAAGTCAGGTAGGGCCAGTGTAATTTGTTGAAGCTTACTGCTGTTTATTACGGGAAATTCTAACCAATGATTCAGTGGCAACAATTTTTTTAAAGGGCCATGGTTCTTTGACATAATTAGTAGTATGTAGAAGTAAATTAAGACCAATCTAGAATAATCTTTGTGGAATAATGTACATGAAAAATGCTAATAAACCGTGTTTTAGGCTTACAAAATAACTGAATATTTTGCAGTTTACAATGCTTCCAGATATTTTAAATAAAGATGGAAAATTTAAAAAAAAAAAGAAGTAAATTCACTAAAAATATTGAGAGGGTTTTTTTCTGAATGAATGAGTAGGATTTTTTCTTACACTTCTGTATTTTCTATGAAAACATATATTTGTATAATTAAAACAACTAATAGTAGCAGGGGTTAAGAGAAAAATTATAACCTCTTATTGTAATAATTTCCAAATTGTAAGAAATATTGCTGTTCGCATCTATCATAGGTTGCCTTGCTACATTGGATTAGACCCCAAGCACTGTATGTAGAACAGTGCTTTGTTCTTTGCTAGTACACAGTGACTCTTCTGTTCTAAGTGCTCTCGAAGGACTTTGAGAAGAAGCACTGCTGGACTTTCCTCTGTTTTGAACAGGTTGTTGGGGTGCCAGTTGGGTCTACTTTACCTTCAACAGTGAAACAGGCTGTGGCAATCAGTGGTGGCCAAATCCTCGTAGCCAAGGCCAGCTCTACCGTTGCCAAAGCAGTTGGTCCAAAGCAAGTTGTGACCCAAGGAGTTGCCAAAGCAATTGTGAGTGGAGGTGGAGGAACCATTGTCGCTCAGCCAGTGCAAACCTTAACCAAGGCCCAGGTCACTGCTGCTGGCCCTCAGAAGAGTGGATCCCAGGGTTCAGGTAACTAATACTGTTTGTGGGTACTCAGCAGCAGTGCCTACCAAAATGTTCTTTGCTAGTGATTTTATTTGGTATTTGGTTCTGTCTAGAAAACCTAGTAAGGTGTGTGTGTGTGTGTGTGTGTGTGTGCGCGCGCGCGTGTGTGTGTGTGTGTGTGTGTGTAAGCAGTAATAATAAAAATACAGCTTGTTTCTTATGATACTGCTTTTAGGTTTGAAGAATAATTCTCATTTGTCCTCATTTCCACTTTGGGTTGTATTTCATACTTAAAACTTTGTTCAGTCATTGCAGCATTTTGAGATATGAAACATTTGAATGTGTCCTAGGCTTTGATATGTTGTTTCAGTGAAGGCATTATATTTAAGAACATTTGCCTTTAAAGCATTGTGTATCTGAGAAACAAACTTTAGAGTTTACTTTTTGTTACCTCTTTTTAATAAGTATTTTATTCTGTGTTTTAATTTTAGAGTTGGTATTGCCCTAAGTTCCATTTTATCTTATTGTCTTTCTTCTCTTTTTCTTCTTTATCATTTTAGTAATGGCAACGTTGCAGCTACCAGCCACTAACTTGGCCAACTTGGCAAATTTGCCACCTGGCACTAAACTTTACCTTACAACAAACAGCAAGAACCCTTCAGGAAAAGGAAAACTGCTGCTCATCCCTCAAGGAGCCATCCTGCGAGCCACCAACAGTGCTAGTTAGTCCATCATTAACTCGTTTGGTTCTTGGGTCTCTGGGTATGTTCATCTCATCCACCTGAGGCTCAGTTTTTACCTGTTTCAGGAAGCATTTCCATAGCTTTGGTGGCATAATGGTAGTATTTGCCCAAATGCACTTAAAACATGTGCATAATTTAACAAGAATTGGCTTTAAGTAATCATAGTCTTACAAGGTGGCACTATTATTTTGGGCTTATCTACTCAGAGTTTGGGATCAGGGCCGGATTACACTGAAGAGGTATGGCTCTTGAGGCTGTGCTGGGAGAAAGCTGTCTGTGTGAACTGTAAATGAAGAAAGGTCTTCCTTTCAGAGGTAACTGACAACAGGTGATACCTGGGAAGAAGTTCTATACTTCCAGTAGCTGGAACCTATTTCTATTTTAAAGGAGACAGGAATAGGACTTGGATCAAGAGTCTCCACTTGCCATTGTTCAGATATGCTGCTTAAGTGTGCTAGGTTTGGAGGTGGAAAGAGAAATACTGGTTCAGCCTAAATATATGTCTTAAAGCCCCAAGGAATTAAGTGGTGTATCAGACTTACATAAACTGCTTTGACATACAGAGAAAAACAATTTGAGTAGTGTTGTAAAGGGAAAGGTCAAAGGGAATACTTCCCTCTGAATCAGAAATACAATTAGTACAGCATTCAAGTTCATTAGAAATTAGCCACTCCTGTCAAAATGCAGTGTGTGTAAGCTAATCACCGTTTTGTTTATTGTGTCTAATGGGTGATTTCCAGTCTCTTAACCTGGTATTTTTTTCTTCATACCCAATTTTTTTCTTTATTCCAGAATTCATCAGTTACTTAGATGTTAGTTAATGTACAGTATGTTACCCAAAGGGAAGTAAAAAGGGTCCATAGGCTTTAAAGTGGAATTTGAAGAGCTAAAAAGAATGGGACCCTGCCCTAGCCAGTTTGGCTTAGTGGATAGAGCATCAGCCTGGGAACGTAAATGTCCCAGGTTCAATTCCAGTCAAGAGCCTGTACTTGCCCAGGTTGCGGGCTCCATCCCCAGTAGTAGATGTGCAGGAGGCAGCTGATCGATGTTTCTCTCTCATCGATGTTTCTAACTATCTCCCTTCCTCTCTGTAAAAAATCAATTAAAAAAAAAAGTTCCAGCTAACATTTAAAAAAAAAAAAGAATGGGACCCTGAAGTCATCATAAATATGAAGAAAGTCTTACCGAAACTGGTTTGACTCAGTGGATAGAGCGTCGGCCTGTGGACTGAAAGGTCCCAGGTTCAATTCCGGTCAAGGGCATGTACTTGGGTTGCGGGCACATCCCCAGTAGTAGATGTGCAGGAGGCAGCTGATCGATGTTTCTCTCTCATCGATGTTTCTAACTATCTCCCTTCCTCTCTGTAAAAAATCAATTAAAAAAAAAAGTTCCAGCTAACATTTAAAAAAAAAAAAGTCTTTATTTTTTCCAGGGGGATAGAAAGAGTACTGTAAAATCACACTAAATTCTAGCAGTTCCACTGAAATTGAATCAGATGCCAAAAAGTTTGGAAGCATGTCAGTGAGTACATTGAAGTGTTGATTAAAATCAATCAGTGGTTGAGCATCAACCCATGAACCAGGAGGTCACAGTTAGATTTCTAATCCGGGTATATGCTCAGGTTGCTGGCTCAATCCCCTGTAGGGGGCGTGCAGGAGGCAGCCAATTGATGATTCTCATTGTTGATGTTTCTTTCTCCCCCTTTCTCTCTGAAATCAGTAATATATTTTTTAAAAATAGTTGGTTAGAAAATGTCAGTATCAGACTTTCTCATGTTCTTCCACAACTAAGTCAAAACAGTTGTCAAAGGTAAGTTCTTCATTGTACTCAGAGCTGTACTAGTCAAATGTCATGCAGTTGAAAGTAAATAGATGTCACTCTTCAATTCTAGGAAGTTCTCACTCTTGTCAGAGAAAGAAGAAGAAAAATAGGGAAGGGAGGAAATGGTGCTGTAAAGGAAATATCTCTGGGCTCACCTGTTTTTCTGTTAAGCTTCTTGATACTTTTTGTAATGTTGCTGTCATTGATTGTATTTGCAGACCTACAGTCCAGTTCAGCTGCCAGTAGTGCTGGTGGTGCTGGAGGCAGCGGCAGTGGAGGTGGCAGCAGTGGCAGTGGAGGAGGGGGAGGAACAGGAGGAGCCCAAAGCCCCGCTGGGCCTGGAGGGATATCCCAGCACCTGACCTACACATCTTACATCCTCAAGCAAACGCCTCAGGTCTGCTCATTATGACTGGTATCTTTTAAATCATTCTGTTATTTAATAACTGCTTTTAGCTATACTGGATTTTCCAATACAGCTCTGGGATCAGGAGTCAAAAACTGACATTTTAGCTGTGTTGTAAATCTATATTATCCTATATAATAATAGGCTGATATGTAAATTGTCCCCTCAGGAGTTCCACTGACCAGGAGTTCGATTGCTCACTATGACGTGTGCTGACCACCAGGGGGCAGCGCAGAACGAAGGACGGCCCCAGCCAGTAGCTGGCAGTTGAAGGAAGGCAGGCCCCAATTGGCCGTGATTGCCGACCAGGCCTAGGGACCCTACCTATGCACGAATTTCATACACCATGCCCTTAGTTTGTTATAAATGTTACAAATCTATATTTTGTTTTGAGAGAAGAAGGAGTAGAGATTCAGGAAGACTTAAGTAACTTACTCAGGGCTTCTCTGCTAAGCCAGTGCAGGCTTTGGATTTAAACCCAGATCTTTCTGACACAAAGAAAGATTTTCACTCTGCTAATGCTTCCCAAATCCATGAGGTAATAAACAGTCTTAATGTGCAGTTCAAAATGTTCTCTCAGAAAGGAGTAACCAAAGAGATGCTATCAGACTGTAGTATTTGGAGTTAGGTTGGATTCAAGATGAGGACCGGGTTTCTGCCTTCTTCCCCTTGTCACAAAGTCTTGGCTCTCCTCTAAGGAAAGTAGTGGAATTTTAATTCCAGACATTTTTTTGAGAGGGATGGGTAGTAATCATTCTGAATTATTAAATCCAGCTTTCAGGACTAGATTACATGAGTTTCCCACACCTGCTCTGTAACTACTGTGCACAGTTTGAGACTTAGGATAACTGTTGGTAGCGACACTGAGCACTGTTCTTTTCAGTTATTTTGGCTGAGTTGCAGAATAAAGGAGCATTGTAGCTTGTAACATGGAACCTTGTGATTTAAAGGATCAGAGGAAGTTATTTGAATTTAACAAGTTACTGATTCGGTCTTTATTTTTTCTAACTTAGGGCACATTTTTAGTTGGCCAGCCATCACCTCAGACATCTGGAAAACAGCTGACTACTGGGTCAGTGGTCCAAGGTACACTGGGAGTCAGCACATCTTCCGCTCAAGGACAACAAACATTGAAAGTCATCTCTGGACAAAAAACCACTTTGTTTACCCAGGTAAATACACACACACACACACACACACACACACACACAAATACATGGTGATTGTGGCATTTATTTACAAATTTACACCTTACTCTTTGCACAAAGAAATTAAGGTTACATGAGAAAATGAACAATAAAGTAGTATAGAAAAAATAATAAAGCTGAAACTGGTTTGGCTCAGTGGATGGAGCGTCGGCCTGCGGACTGAAGGGTCCCAGGTTCAATTCCGGTCAAGGGCATGTACCTGGGTTGTGGGCACATCCCCAGTGGGAGATGTGCAGGAGGCAGCTGATCAATGTTTCTCTCTCATCGATGTTTCTAACTATCTCCCTTCCTCTCTGTAACAAATCAATAAAATATATTTAAAAATAAAAATAAAAAAAATAATAAAATCTTGAGATTTGGGAAAACATATGTAGAATGAGAAGATAAAGCTTGAGTTATTTAGAACTACAAATAGTAATGTCCTATACAGTTAATAAAATTTGCCAAACCAGAGCAAGAAGCATTATCAGTCATAAAGATTACACTATTTGTGAGAGAGAAAAACTAACCACATAATATTTCCTAGAAGAAACAAACATTTTCTTGACATTTCATTCTAATATTTCTCTGGAGGGACTTCATGCAGGAGATGCTAAATACTGAGAGATGATTTCAGCCACACTGTCCACACAAGAAGTGAACACTGCAGGGAGTTTAGTGCATGTTTCCACGGCACTTTTTAATATAAGCCAAAAACATCATCATTCTTTTTAATTTTAGTCATTTTTGTGACTATGAAATGATACTCAGGGTGTAAGACTCTAATTCACATTGTGCTGTGGCTGCTGCTCCTGGATTCTAATCATGGCTCCAGCTTCAGTTATTAGCTGTGTGACCCCTGGTAGTCATTGAGATGATCTCTCATCTTTAAAGTGGGACTAAAATCTACCCTATAAAGTTTATGAAAAGATTAAATGATATAAGATAAGTAAATGACATATGTAATGACATAGTATGCCCACAGAGACTGAAAAATGGTATGATTTGTAGGATGCATTAATCTGGAGCACAAAGCAATCATTTAGACCAGGGGTCAGCAGATTACACCCAAAGCTTCCTATTTTTATGAATAACATTTTATTCGGACATAGCCACACCCATTTAATGCTATAGAAGTAAAGTTGAGGAGTTGCAACAGAGATCTTATGGCCTGACATGCTCACTCATGCTGTTGCTGAGCCTTGTTTTAAACTGTTAAAAGTATAAGTTGTTGAATGATTCTCCAGGACTAAATGCTAATCCTGTACTAGCCTAAAGAACCATTAATTTACCCATTTAAATCTGGCCCTCTCAGTTCAATTTTCATGTTTAAAGATTATATTTAAGAGCACTTTGGACTCAATTATTTTAATAACAAATGGCCTGGTATCTCTGAAGACACTGCTGCCAAATAGTAGCTTGCAATTGCATTCATTTTCTTGTTCTATATTAGGGGTAAAGGAACGTTTGTAGGTACAAGGTCATAAACTTGAGAATTTGCACAAACACTTCCTATAGTTGTCATCAGCAAGAGTTTCTTGGACATGCTCTAATTCTGCAGGCATCTGTAAGCAAGGAATGAATTGTGCCTGTTAACGAGGGCAATATTATTACTTCAACCCATTTTGTTTTTGTAGGCAGCCCCTGGGGGACAGGCCTCTCTAATGAAAATATCTGATGGTACATTGAAGTCTGTGCCAGCCACCTCACAACTCTCAAAGCCTGGAACCACCATGCTGAGAGTAGCAGGAGGGGTTATCACAACTGCCACTTCGCCAGCTGTGGCCCTCTCAGCAAATGGTCCTGCACAACAGGTGAGAATTAGCATGAACATACAAAATCATAATGAAACAAAAAAGCACTAAAAACCCAAGATACTCAGCAGGCACACAAGTGGGCCATATTACTCTTTTTAAAAATGGAAATGTAATTTACATGTCCTAAAATTCACCATTTTTAAGTGTACAATTTAGTGATTTAGATTATGTCCCCAAGGTTGTGCAACAATTGCCATCTAATTCTACGAACATTTTTTTCCATCCTGAAAAATAATGCTCTGTACCCAGGAGCAATCGACAGACATTTGTGTTGTGTCTACCTTTTGACTACAATGTATAATGCTGCCATAAACGTTTTGTACATGTTTTTGTATAATATATTTTCATTTCTCTTGGCTGTATACCTAGGAAAGGAATTGCTAGATCATCTAGTAACTATGTTTAAGTTTTTAAGGAACTGCCAAACTTTTCCAAGCGGCTGCACCATTTTAGATTTCATCAGCAATGTATGAAGATTCCAGTTTTTCCACATCCTTGCTGACACTTGTTCATACTCATTTTTTAAAATTATAGCCAGTCTAGTGGGTGTGAACTCGTAATTCATTGTGGTTTTAATTTGCATCTCCCTGTAGCTAATGATATTGAGGGGTTTTTGTGGGTTTTTTGTGTTGTTGTTTTTTTTAAGATTTGTGTACCTTTAGAGAAATGTCTATTCAGACATTTGCCCATTATTTAATTGAGTTATTTATTATCTTTTCCTTATTGATTTAGATATACAATGTGGCAGATCGATAAAATTGAATATGATTCAGCTATCAATAGGAATGAAATCTTTTATAAATGTGGTCACCCTGTGATACCGCCTCATTTAAAAAATTTCCTGGCCCATGAAATCTAGAAATGTAGGAACCACCAAACTAGAGAAGCAGTCTTTCTAAATGGCATTACATTTAATAAGTAGGCAATAATAGCTAGTAGATAATATTTATTGAGTATGCTGCATGGCCGTCACTGTCCTCCATAAGTTACTGCTTTCTTTTATATTTCTGTTATACCTGGCCCTGCGGATGAGCAGTCAGAAGGAACAGCTCCCAGTTCATCATCCACTGTAGGTTCCATAATGAAAACTGCTGGGCAGCAGCAGGTGTGTGTGAGCCAGGCCACCATGGGAACCTGCAAGGCTGCTGCTCCCTCTGTCATCAGTGCCGCGTCCCTGGTGTCCACACCTAACCCCATCTCCGGGAAGGCTACAGTGTCAGGTCAGTTGTATCATAATGATACTATTTCTCCCTTCCTTCTTTGGCTATAATATTTTTGGAAGGTCTTAAACAATATTTTTATAATTTAATCCTCTCCCAAGGATATTTTTTTATTGATTTTAGTGAGAGGTGGGGGAGAGAGAGAGAAACATGGATTGGTTGTCTCCTGAACATACCTCAGCCGGGGACAAACCTGCAAACTGGGTGTTTGCCCTCACTGGGAATTAAACCAGCAACCTTTCAGTGCACTGGACAACGCTCAACCATCTGAGCTGCACTGATTTTTTTATTGTATTTATTCACTAGAGGCCCGATGCACAAAATTCATGCAAGAGTAGGCCTTCCTTCCGCCAGCTGCCAGCACCAGCTTCCCTCTGGCACCCGGGACC
>NW_006297821.1:2066119-2067045 GCF_000327345.1 Myotis davidii
TGGGAGGACGTCCATTCTAGTTAGCATATTACGCTTTTATTATTATAGATTTGTTTGTTTATTTTTGTTAATCCTCACCCAAGGATATTTTTCCAATTTTTTTTTTTTTAAAGGGAGAGGGAAAGACAGAAACATCAATGTGAGACAAACACATCGATTGGTTGCCTCTTGCACAAGCCATGACCAGGGCCTGGGCCAGAGAGGGGCCTGCAACCAATGTACATGCCTTGACCAGAATCGAACCTGGGACCCTTTGATCCGCAGGCCCATACTTTATCCACTGAGCCAAACCAGCTAGGGCCACACTGATTTTTAAGTAAATAATTTAATGGTTTTTAAATGGCATAATAAAACCTTAGCCATCTGGAGCTTTATTGGGTATTTTAGCTGCTTTCATAGTGTAATTTTGTTACCAAGTACCAATTTTTTTTAAATCAGTTTTAAATGGAACTCATGAAATATCATACATCTCTTTGCTTTTACAAACAAAACATATAAATTAGCTTTGCTGACTCTTTAACATTAGTTATTGTGTTGGGTAGTATTAGGGTGACATGCTTGAGGTCTGACAAGATGAATGATATATTTTTGACACTGAAGAGCGCCAGAAAAGTGTGCCTTTTGCTCTGTTGAGTAACATAGCGCATACATCTGGGAGCCTTATTTCAAATAACTTGCATATGCACAGGTTGCGGGAGTGTGTAGAAGGGGTTTGATGGATGTTTCTCTCTCATCGATGTTTCTGTAATCTCTATCCCTTTCCCTTCCTCTCTCTTTAAAATAAAAAAAAATTAAAAACTTGCTTCAGTTTCCTGATAATAATACCTGCCTCATAAAGTTGAGAGGATTGAATGAGTTAATTTATTAATGCATGTCTAGCATGTAGTAAGTAGCTAGTCTACACTAATAAAAGACAAAGATGCTAA
>NW_006297821.1:2069246-2073102 GCF_000327345.1 Myotis davidii
TCTGAGCCTTTAGGTTTGGGCCGGGGAGGAGCTAGCCAGCGATCATTGAGCCAGCGATCATTGATGGTGGCAGCGGTGGGGAGCTGGGGGGGCCCCAGCCAGGGCTAATAACTCACCAGAGGCTTTAGTCCTCAAAGGGAGGCCAGACTGTGGCTTAGGCCCACTCCCCAAGGGGAGCAGGGAGCAGGTAGTAGGACATCCCCTAGGGCTCCCAGTATGTGATGGGGGCAAGCTGGGCTGAGGGACACTGCGCCCACCCCCCGCCAGTGCACAAATTTTTGTGCACCGGGCCTCTAGTCCTATATAATAAAAGGGTAATATGCAAATAGACTGGTCACTATGATGTGCACTGACCACCAGGGGGGCAGACATTCAATGCAGGGGAAGCACCCACAGGGGAAGCACCACTGAGCCACAAGCTCTGCAGCAGCGCTAAGGAAGGCTTACTTCTGTCAGTCAGAATCCTCCGAGGGCTCCTGGACTGCAAAAGGGTACAGGCCAGGGTGAGGTACCCCCCACCCCCTACATGCACAAATGTCATGCACCTGGCCTCTAGTATATAAGTAATTGCTGCTATTATCATTTTCAGTGTCAGCATTGTTGTTAATCCACATTTCCTTATCCACAATTCTAAAATTCAAAAGCTGTGAAAACCAAAGGTTTGTTTTTTACTTTCATAACTAATTTTAGGGTGAAAACTAACCTCCATTGATAGGCTATTTATACTACTTAATATGGATATTTGTATTTTGCTGAAGAAATATTAATGTATTTTATTGCATTGTGCTGTCCTAGATACCAGGGGCTGATGTAGTTTGCAGCATTGTCCCAGACTTGAGAGAGATCAGTTTTGTTTTTTTCTACAGTCTAATCCAGATGCTTTTCTAAAATACTATAAAAATGTCACAGCAATGTCAAACTGTTATAAAAGTTTCTGAACACTCTTAATTTCCATAGTAATATAACAGATTAATGTCTTATTGCAGATTGATAACAGTGTACCAATTGGCACTGATAAACAGAAAAAACTGAGTATCACTTAATCATGCATAAACGCACACACACACCTTAATCCCTTTGGATAAAAGATTGAGAATATTGTTCTTACTATAATCATTGTCATCACTACATTCTGTACATGACTCTAAACCAAGCCCCATGTCTTGTTTGCTTTGGGGTCGTTAGAGGAGACCAGAAGATTAAGGCTAATCCGTTTACCCATGACTTCCACCTCGAAGTTGAAAGTGATCAAGTTCTTTCTAGTATAAGGAGTGCTCTGCTTTACTGTTTGGAGGCACGGGTCAGAACCAGAGTAGATACTATAAGAATTGAATGCCCTCCCCTTTTCTAAGTTTTTAGCATGCAGTAAATGAAGTCTCCCTGCCTTTAAGTTCTAGTTTCATAAGATGTTGTGATGAAACTTTCTGAATAATATTTTCATAACAGAATCAAAGTATTTCCTACTGACCAGTAACTTTTTAATTACATTTTGTGTGCATTATAAACTAGTTTGAACAGGTCAGTCACCAGTGGGACTGGAGCAGAGTGGGCAAGGGCGAGAGCACGAGAGATGAAGTCAGGGTGATGGGGCCAAATCACTAGGGCCTCTGTAGCTCATTCTAAGAACTTTGATTTTTACTCCAAGGGAAGCCACTGATGGGTTTTAAGCTAAAGGGTAACATGATCTGCCTTATCTTTTAACAGGATCACTGGCTGCAGCCTTTAGACTAAACTATGGGGCCCAAAGTGGAATCAGGGAACGGACCAAGAAGTAGGCACTAAGAAAGAAAAGTCAATGATGTACCAGGGAAACCCGGCAACATTAGACTAAAAGGAGTTCCAGAAAGAAAAGAGAAAATAGTGGGAAGGAAATGATCCGAAAAATGAAACAATTTAGCCCAGAATTGAAGGGCACGAACTTCCAGGTTCAAAAGTCACAATGAATGAAAGATGGCTCACGTCAAGGCACAATTTGTTCATGAAATCACAACACCAGGGACAAAGAGAAGATCTTAAGAGCTGTCAGACAAAGAAAAGTTCAGAAATTACATATCATTGGCTTTTCAGTAGCAATGCCGGAAGCTAGAATACAGCTTTTCAAAATTCTAGGGGGAAATTACTTACAGTTTAGAATTCTGTAGTCAGCCCAAACAATACTGAGTGTGAGGGTTGCCATTGTATGTCCTATGAACCCTGTCTCAAGACATGACTAAAATACAAGTTTTATCAGAGTGAGGAGTTGTAGACCAAAATAGAGGAAGAAAACAGAATCCAACATAGAAGGCAAAAGGGACTCCAGAGTAACGGTGGAGGATATCCCCAGGATGAGAGCTTTGCCGCAGGCCTAGAAAGCAACACCCAAATTGGAGCAGATCAGCGAGCTCCAGGAAGGACATCTCTTATAAAATGAAACTGTAAATTATTTAGATTTGACTATGTGTAGAACTGTATTAAACGGTGGTTTGCAGCAATCTTGAAGAAGTGAAGACTTAGATGTTAAAAGAGAATTAAACAAATGAGAAGGAGGAAATTATTAAGCCCAGAAGATAAAATGGAATCATAGTATCGTGGTATTCTTTGCATCGATGGAGAATAATATTTGAGTATTAAGAAAGAAAGGGTATAAGTACCTTAATGTGCTTAAGTCTTAATAGTCAGTATGTAACGTTAAAATGTTACATCAAAATGAATCAAGACCAACAATATACACATTCTTTTAAGAAATACTGAAATAAATATTAAAAGAAACGACCAAAAGGGTTAAAAGTGGGTGCTACTGCCCTGGCTGGTTTGGCTCGGTGGATAGAGCATCGGCCTGCGGACTGAAGGGTCCCAGATTCGATTCTGGTCAAGGGCATGTACCTTGGTTGGGAGCACATCCCCAGCAGGAGGCAGCTGATGGATGTTTCTCTCTCATCGATGTATCTAACTCTCTATTCCTCTCCCTTCCTCTCTGTAAAAAAATCAATAAAAAAATATGTGTGTATATATATTTTTTAAGTGTATGCTACTGAGGAACTAGACAATGCTAGGGAGGTGGAGCAAAGGATGACTATTTTTAGTTAAAAGCGTGTTAGCACTTTTTTTTTTCAACTGATAAGCATGTAATATTTAATAAAAAAGAATTTAAAAAACATGAAAATAGCCTGGCTGGTGTTGCTCAGTGGTTGAGCATCAACACAAATACCAGGAGGTCATGGTTCGATTCCTGGTCGGAGCACATGCCTGGGTTGTAGATCAATCCCTTCTTCTCTCTGAAATAAAAATGTATTTTTTTATAAAATGAAAATATCAGGTCATTGTTTTACTCTCCGGTGGCATGTCTCAAGAAGTACTTGTAACGAGTGGTTTAACATTCATCTATTGCAAAAAAAGATTTTCTTTTTTTATTTAAGGCTTTCTTCTAGAAAGTACTTCAGGTATTCCTTTCCTTAAAGCAACTGCTTTCCACTTGCTAAAGTATCTTTAGCTGCTGATGCTGTTTGTTTGTTCTTTTTAATTAAATCTTTATTGTTCAGATTATTACATTTGTTCCTCTTTTTCCCCCCCATAAATCCCCTCCACCCTGTTCCCACCCCACCCTCTGTTCCTTCCCCTCCCCGCACTGTCCTCATCCATAGGTGTACCCCGCCCCGCTGTCCTCATCCATAGGTGTACGATTTTTGTCCAGTCTCTTCCCGCCCCCCCCACACCCCTTTCCCCCCGCAAGAATAGTGAGTCCACTCCCTTTCTATGACTCTGATTCTATTATAATCACCAGTTTATTTTCTTCATCAGATTATTTATTCACTTGATTTTTAGATTCACTTGTTGATAGATGTGTATTTGTTGTTCATAATATTTACCTTTACCTTTT
>NW_006297821.1:2074704-2075104 GCF_000327345.1 Myotis davidii
GAGACTAACCCGGAACTGGAGTTCAGAGCAGTCAGCAGCTTGAGATGCCTCCCGATTGAAAAAGACAACCGTGTCCTCAGTTGCTAGCACTTGTCGCGAGTGCCTCCGTACCTCTGCACTTTACTTCCGCACCTCCTCTGAGTCTCACTCTGCTTTTCTCTTTCCTTCTAGTTGTAGAATTTCCACTCAGCCAGCCTTCCTGTGGTTCTGGATGATGTCTGTTTTGTCTTTTAGTTGTATTTTTGAAGTAGTTGTGCGAGGCAGCAATTTCCGGTGTTTCCCTATGCCCGCATTTTGGTTTCTCTGCTGATACTGTTTTAAGTAATGACATTATAACAGGGGTTTGTGTTGTACCTGTTGTGCTCTCTCACAGCAATGCCCTTTGTATTTTACTGGCCCT
>NW_006297821.1:2075150-2098009 GCF_000327345.1 Myotis davidii
TGGAAACAACCTTTGAAGGAAAGTCGGGGAGGATGACCCTTTCTAAAATGCCAAGTTGAGAATCTCTGGTGTTTGACAAATAGAGGCTGCACAGAGATAGGCGCTTGTAAGGGACAGCGAGTAGACCGAGTGAAGTATTAACACACAGGGATGGTATGAGGGGATGCAGGTCAGTTGGGACCAGATGAAAATGGACTCTGAATGCTTTGAAACTAATTTTGGAAACATTCTCTAAGCAGTCAGGAGTCAGAGAAGATTTTTAATGGCAGAAAAATGGCAGTTATCTAAATCAAAATATAAATTTTATATCCAGATTTGTACATATTACAGCTATATACAAAATAAATTGTCATAGAAAACAAGCATGGAAAAGAACTCTCAAAATGTTCAATACTGGTTGTTTCTGTAGAAGAACTTTAGGTGACTTTTTCTTTTCTATTCTGCTTTTCCAAAAATTTCTGTATTTGTGATTGTGAGGCAAAAATAAATCATTATCATCACACCATTGTTTCATTGTGAAATCTGTCACATCCATGGCCTCATGCTGCCAGCTCTTTGTTTATTGAAAGGGTGAGTGTCCTAAGAACTTCCTCTTGTGAGAAAATATAAATGCTCACAAAGGCAGGAACTTCAAGGAAGCATCTGATCTTCAGCTTGGCCCTATCTTCCAACTTATTTTAGGATTGCTAAAGATTCACTCCAGTCAGTCCAATCCCCAGCAGGCGGTCCTGACCATCCCCAGCCAGCTCAAACCACTCAGTGTAAATACATCTGGAGGTGTGCAGACTATACTGATGCCCGTGAATAAAGGTAAGTCCTTCAGCAGGGCTGTCCTACTGTGGTTGTCTGCAGGTCTGTCGTGGGGGAAGTCCATGTTCTATCAGGTGGTGACTGCTCCCCCTTGCACAGCCTGCCTTTGGCTGTCACCTGTTCCCTGGCACCCTGAGCTCTAGAACAGCAGCGCCAACCGTTCGGACCTCGCGGGCCACCAGTGATCCGTGGACCACCGATCGGCGACCGCTATTTTAGAGCACCAACTCTAGGACTGACCATATAACCCAGGGGGCCCGTGGCTTCTAATAGCTGCCCATTTCTAAAGTTGAATAGAGGAGGAGCACTGTAAGCATTTATGAGACTTCATAAATGGATTTTTATTTTCTTAATGACAAACCCCCATTTCCACAGTTGATGGATATGACTCAGTTACCCTACTACTAATAGTAAACAGCCTGCCTTGTCAAAATCACTATTAAAAAGGACCTTCATTTCGGTTGCACTGTGATTGTCTTGTGCTATTAGTCTAAATTGGGCTCTCATCTGTTAGATCATCCTCATTATACAATAATTCCTATATTTCTTATATCCTCCCCTTCCCTTTCTTGCCTTTAGTGGTTCAGTCGTTTTCTGCCAACAAATCACCTACCATCCTGCCAGTAGCCGCCCCCACTGCAGTTGTCCCCAGCTCTGCTCCAGCAGCTGTTACAAAAGGTATGTAGTTTCTCACAGTATATCTGCCCTCAGGTTTTATGCAAGACATTAATGAGTCCCTTGGGTCTACAACCCAAATATTTTTCAGCATCTGTGGACCAGCCACCTCAAAAATGCTTACTGTTTACATGTAGACTTGACATTGAGGGAAGCATAGAGATGTAGCATCATTTCTGCCCTTCAAGAACGTGTAATCAATCATGTTGAAGAGAGCTGACTGAGAGATACTAAGTAATGAGTGATAAATGCAGGATAAATGGATTCTGGAATGTTTCAGTCTAGGACAGGGGTGGGCAACCTTTTTGTGAGTGCGTGCCAAAACCAGCAAAATCTCTGACTCAAAATTCTTCTGCGTGCCAATGATGACAGAGATTTTATATCAGGTTTATATTTCGTGCCCTTCAGAGATATGCACGAGCTACTACTTTCATCCATCAGGCTACTCCTCTTATGAGACTTAACAAAATTCATCACTGAGAACAAAGATTCATAAGCATATGTGAATGAAACCAAAACACTGGTCGGATCTAGGAAGGCAGGGAGAGTTAAGGCAGAGGCATAGAAATTGCTCTTCCCCTCTCTCGTCAATCCATGTCTATGGTCTTTAAGATAACTTGTTATGTAAAATTATTTATTTATCTAAGATGCACCTTTATCTGAAAATTAAAAAGTTGATATTAAGAAAAAAATTGTAAATGGAAGATTATAAGAGGGTTTCGCGTGCCAGCAAAAGTTACTGGCGTGCCATGTTTGGCACATGTGCCAGGGGTTGCCCACCCTTGGTCTAGGATGTCTGATCAGGGTTGGTGGGTGTGGAGGGGGATAGGACTTTGTATGGACATGGATTGTCGCCTGGATTTTAAAACAATGAAGACTTTGTAGCTGTGGAGAGTCAAGAGCATGCCGGACTAAGGGGACAGTAGAGACAGACCCACAAGACCCACGCTAACAGTCTTCCCTTGTCTGCTGACTGTGATGACAGGTGCCATCTCAGGCCCCCGCCGTGTCCCTACCACAGCTGCTGCGGCACTTCCCTCACTGGGTTTCCATGAAGGGCTTTTGTTTCTGCCTGCACGTGTCCTTCCATCATTGCTCCCTAACAGCTCTCTCTTTGTTGCTCTTCCCTTGTAGTGAAGACTGAACCAGAAACTCCTGGGCCAAGCTGCCTCACTCAGGAGGGTCAGACAGCAGTGAAAACAGAAGAGAGTTCTGAGCTGGGGAACTATGCTATTAAGTAATTATTTCTGTCCTTGCTAAGGGAGTTGTGCTCTGGATGTTTTTCTGAAACATTTAAAAAACCATGCCTGGGACAGTTGAGTGTGTGTAGAGTTGTGGGTGTGTTTTATTAAGCCCCTTGCCGGGTGGAGACCTGTCCGTGTGGTGATCAAGTATTGATGCACAGCTTCCGAGTCTCCATTTTACACATTGATGGGCCTGAGGCATCACCTTACCTGTTGTCTCCAGAGCCTCAGGTGGAATTACAGACCTCCCTCCAGCACTTGCCAGCATGTATATACTTTGCACATGATGTAATTACTCGGGTGTGTACACATTTTTTGTCCAAGTGCCCACATACCTGCCTAAATAACTGCCTTTTCATGGGCCATACACACTCATCCCATCTAAAAACACTTCATGCCCTGGCCGGTGTTGGTCAGTGGTTGGAGCATCAGCCCATGCACCAAAGAGTCGATTCTGTGTCAAGGGCACGTACCTGGGTTTGGCAGGTTTGGTCCCTGGCCCTGGTTGGGGCTTGTGGGGGAAGAGGCAACCAATCGATGTGTATCTCACATTGATGTTTCTCTTCCCTCTCTCCCCCCACCCCCAAAATCAATGAAAAAAATATCCTCAGGTGAGGATTAACACAAACCAAAAAAACTTCATACGATTTTCCAGTTTCCAAATTTGTGCCCATCTCTGACCACATATTTGGATGTATCTCAGGCTGCTGGGGACAGTAGACAATCAGCCGTTTTCACACGATAGTAGACAGTTTTTGAACTGGAATAACACTAAGGCAGGCATGTTTATTACAGGATTTTCTGCTCTAATGGCAGTCACCGTGCAAAAAGGTTCTGTGGCTGTTTACAAATATAAGTAAAAGAATGCCTACTATTTGCATAATTTGCCATTCCTGGGGTCTCATCTGTTTATTTAATCTGATGTTTTCTCTGTAAGTATAGAATGATCTCCTTTTATAAAGAAGGGTGTCTATGGAAGGAAAGACTGCCTGTATAATTAGTTTAAGTTTTAACTCCCTCAGAAAGGGGGAATAAGTATATAAATTTATGTGTATATATATGGCTAGAAACTGTAATACGCATTTACAACCTCAATTTTCTTTTCTCTTTCTCAGGATAGACCATTTAGAGACTATCCAGCAACTCTTAACGGCAGTAGTAAAGAAGATCCCATTAATCACTGCAAAAAGTAAGACACTTATACTAAGTATATGGGTGCATTTTTTAAAAGCTGTGAATACTTGGGATATTGAGTCAGCTTAATCACGTGTACTGTAATTCATACTGCAGTGGTCATCTCAGAGGTTTGGCTGCAGCTACAGCTCAGTTACGGGTTTCAGATTCACAGTATCTTGGCCAGCTAGCTAGTCTTTTACTGTCCTTAGTGTTTGACCCGCAAGAGGAATTTTTCACATTCTTTGTATATAAATCATTCATGTGTTAGGTATATCATTAAAGCTGCACTCGTTTTTAATATTTATTTATAAGGGAAGAAATTAACATTTGCCTACAGTGTGCCAGACTCTGCAGGCTCATTGCATTTACCGTCTTATTTAATCAGTCTCTTGTGGGATGTCATCTCTGTTTACAGACGAGAAAATCAAGGATGGTAAAATTAAGTAACTGCAGAAGGTCACTAGCTGTGGGTGGTGAAGTAGGCTACAGCCCCAGTTCTGTTTGACTCCAAGCTCTCTCATCCTCCCTCCTCCACTCACTGTCGCTGCGAAATGCATGATTGTCCGCCCTGTTGCTGCCATTGTTGGCCAGACTGAAGCTGGCTTCTCCGCACAGGTGTTCTGACAGTAGCAGCCCCTTCTGAGGGCAGGCTGCCTTTGATACTTGGGCAAGATCACCCTGAACATTTAGAGGGAAGGGATGGAGCACATGATCGTACTATATTCATGCAAGTATGAGAATGGTAGGCCGAGTACAGACTGCCCTGCTCATTTTACTCCCAATGGTAATAACAAAGGAAGTATCTTTTTTCCTTGGTTGAAGTTTAAGGGGTCATTTTGAGGCAGTTCAAAGAATACTTTCAATAACATGTTTCTAGCCCAGCAGAAAAAATCACTCAAAAATCTTTTTTTAAAAATTTAGGTACAAATGCCTCGGGGTATTAGAGCTGGAAGGCAGTTCAGAACTGTCTCTCCCAGCAGTCTCGTCCTCCAGATGAGAAAACTGGAGCCCAGGGAGGTGACGTCAGGTCCCCGCCCACGAAGTTAAGGGCACAGCCAGAGCCAGGTCTCGGGTCGTCTGGCTCCTAGAGGAGTTTTATTTCCACTTATTTTAAAAGCTTCAGCCAGTGGATTACCTTCCTCTACCAAAGAAGGTGCTGTTTTGAGTGCACAAGGAGATGCCTTCTCTTAAGGAGAAGCATCTGAACTTGCCCGGTAAGGAACATGCTTCAGTGAGGAAGTCTAAGGAAACTTTGGGACATGCTTCCAACAAATAAGGCTTGAATTAAATCACGGTTTTATTCAGAGTTTGCTGGATCTGTGCCTTCTAGGTGAAGATGCCAGCTGTTTTTCTGCCAAGTCTGTGCAGCAGTATTATGGCTGGAACATCGGAAAGAGGAGAGCCGCTGAGGTAACCCATGTCTACCGTGTGCATTCTGCCCGCTTCCATAAGGCTTGTCTTATGGACCAGTGATAAAATGTGAAGCATATTTTGGTGATAGAATCTTTTCCTCAGTTCCATATCTCGTTCTTCAAGACTTGTAGCTAGCCTTTGAAAGGTCCATTTTCTTTTTTTGCATTGGTAAACACTTTTACAAAATTCTTCAATGAATTTCAGTATATTAAAATTCAATCAAGTGTTTATTGAGTACCTCCAGTGTGGCAGCTACTATGCCAGACAGTGGGGTTATGAGGAAACAGGGTGTACAAAGGCATGCTTGGGAGCTATGAGAAGGTCATTGCAAAGGGTTTGGGGGAGGTTGGAGGAGAGGAAGTGGGAGATAATAGGTTGAGACCAGGTGAAACTCCTTGTAGGCCAACTTACACTGAGGAGAGCCATTTTATTTTATAAGCACTAGGTAAAAGTTCTTTCCCCCTTTTTTTAAATTGAGGGTTAACACAATCAGATTGTTTTCTTTAGAAAAAAATGATTCTAACAAGTTAGCGGGGTGATTTACAATTGGGTGATTTGTTTGAACACTACTAAGTTGAAGAATTTGGTTATGATTCCAAAAAAATTTTTTTAAGTGGCAAAGAGCAATGACAATGCGAAAGGTCTTACAAGAAATACTGGAGAAGAACTCAAGATTTCACCACCTGACGCCCCTGAAAACCAAGCACATTGCCCACTGGTGTCGCTGCCACGGCTACACCCCACCCGATCCCGAGAGCCTGAGGAGCGACGGGGACTCCATTGAGGACGTGCTGACGCAGATCGACAGCGAGCCAGGTCCGCCTCAGGGGAGCAGCCTGGGGCCTGTCCCTCGGCACACGCTCATCTCTTCCAGCCCCTGCAGTTTACTCGGGACTCCACGAGCTGCCGTGGAGAACAGGACCCTCTGCTCACTTCTGACCCTGTGACCCCGCCCTCCCCTAACACAGCCCCTGTAGAACTATTTATGCCCAAGTGCCGTGTCCCACCAGCAGTGTTGTCCCAGGTCATACAATAGGCACACTGTGTGTTCAGGCGTCTCCTCCTCAGCACCATTTCTTCTTGGAAGACTGTGCTAATACACCTCCTTTCTTCCAGGCAGAAGTGACTTCTTCCTTTGTGACCTTATAACCCTCCTAGACGGGTCCGATCTCCCTGAATCTGGGGACACTGCCTTATCTGTCACTTCATCTGCGTACTTGGCTAGGAAATGTACCACCCAGTGTTGGGAGGACGTACAGACGTAAACAACTAACAGTGTTGCAGATAAAATGAATTGTTTTATGATAAAAACATAAGCAGCTGTGTTGTTGTGGGGTGAGGGATCAGTGCCTAAAAGATATATTGGGAGAATATTTTGAGTTTCACCTTAAAGAGTAAGAAAGGTTGCCTGACTGGTGTGGCTCAGCGATTGAGTGTCAACCTATGAACCAGAAGGTCAGTTTATTCCCGGTCAGGGCACATGCCCCATCCCCAGTGGGAGGCATTCAGGAGGCAGCCAATCAGTGATTCTCTTTCATCATTGATGTTTCTATCTCTCCCTCTCTGAAATCAATAAATATATGTATATATATATATATATTTTTTTTTTTTAAGAATAGGAAGGGTTGTTTTCTCATCCAAACCCCATTTCTGTAGAAAAACAAGTTCTGTCTCCCCGTCTGAGGAAACCTGGAGCACAGGGAGGGTGGGGAGGGTCCTTTAAGACTTAGTGCAAGTCTTATTTCCCCCACGGAGCTTTCCCAAGACCCCAATGCAGGACGACCTCTCCCTGCCCTGATCTCCAGCAGCACTTAATACAGAGCCTGGGGGTTTGTCATATTTATGCAGCTAAGCTCTGGAGAGCAGAGACCACGTTGGTTACTTCTGTGCTTCACTGGTAGTAAATGTAAGGCATGATGCTCCACACATAATGGGATCCCCGTTAATATGACCGATTAATTGTGGGCGCCCAGTCAGTAAAGCAGAAGTAGCCAGGAGCAAAGTGCTCCTCCTCCATTCCGTGGCTGGTCTGACTCGCTCGTCCAGAGAGTGAGGGGGTGCGCTTGACCAGCGGTCGCCAACCTTTCGACCTCACAGACCACCAGAGGTCCACGGACCACCGGTTGGCAACCGCTGCACTGGAACATGCCTAGAGCCCCTGCCGGCTTGAAGTGCTAATGCTCTTTGTTAGGTTTTGTGTAAATCAGCTTATGAAAGACTGGGTGTGAGCTGTACCCAAAATGATAGCGGTGCTTCTCTCTGAGCAGTGAGAACATGGGTGATTTTCATTTTCTTCACTGCACATTTCTAAATTTTCCACATTTAAAAATATGAAAAAAATTAGTCATTAGTATTTGAGGGATGGGGAGATGGTCTAGTTTTGGGTGGTATGAGTCAGAATTACATACTGGCTGTGTCGTTTCAGGTGGCAGTGATATCGGCATACACCTAGCAGGGTGCCTTCTGCTTGTCTACCTCATGAGTTACTAGTTCTCATCATTACAGAGCCATCGCATTTTAGGGCCAGACGCTCAGTTCCCTTGATACTTACTCCTCTTCTCTGGGTCTCAGGCCCTTGGTCTTACCCAAGTGGCAAGTCCTTTTCTTTGGTCACCACAGCTGTTCTGAGACTATCTCCTCTCCTTTAGAGTGCCCGTCGTCATTCTCCTCTGCCGACAACCTGTGCCGGAAGCTGGAGGACCTCCAGCAGTTTCAGAAGAGAGAGCCGGAGAACGAGGAGGAGGTGGATGTCCTCAGCCTCTCAGAGCCGTTGCAGATAAACGTCAAAAAAGAACAGGAGGAGAAGCAGGAAGAAGTGAAATTCTACCTGCCACCAACACCAGGGGCTGAGTTTGTTGGCGACATCACACAGAAGGTAGGGGCTGCGGCTTGTGACGCTAGATCACAAACCAGATGCGAGATGCTTGGACATTCACCTGATAAACTCGGGCTGTGTTTCCCTTGGGCAACACAGAAGTTAATTACACGTGAAAAGGGTGCTTGCTGAGCGTGGAATTAAAGCAAAGGCAGTAGATGTTGTTATTTTCCATCTCCTTTTTTCTCATTTGCCTCAGTAGAAACACCTTTCTGTCGTGAGGGAGGCATATCATAATCTTTCCAAGTCAGACTTCAGAGGGTGAGCTTCCCCTTGCATTTCCATAGCCCCCGGTGCCCTGTCTGCGGTGCAGATGCACCTGATGACAAGGAGAGCAGTTGTCCCCTTTGAGAGCGCTCAGCAGCTGTCCAGCATCTGCACCTGCCGTTACTCAGGACCCACAGTGAAAGGCAGTGTGTTGTCACTTGCAGGAGGAAGTGAAAAACGCAGCCAGGTGCGGGAAGAGCTCAGGAGATTTATCTCAGTGCAGTGGCAGATGCAATGGCGTGAGCACACTCCACCTATACAAGCTTCCTCGGCACACCGGGAAGTGGCAGTGCCCGCCTGAGCAAACCTCCTAGCGCCCCTACATAGTACCCTGCTCTTTCCTACTATTGGCTGCCCTAAGGATTGTGTAAACTAAAAAGTTATATATGTTGCTGCACTTACACAATAAACTTAGATCTGCGTCACGGAACCTGGTCTCCGGAGTCGGGCATGCTTTGTTAGGGCTCCGTCGGCCTCACCCCCGTGGAACCCCCTGCTTCAGCCAGGCACTATTTCCAAGTATATCTACACCACCTTTTGCAAACAGCGCCTTAGTCTGAGTCCAGACTTCCCAGTGTTTTGATCCCACTATCGGGATTCATGGCAAATCCTGATCACGGTCTCCCATGAAGAGGTTGTGGGGGTAAATGTGGGGTTATAATAGCATTTTTTTTAAAAATATATTTTATTGATTTTTTTTTTTTTATATGGGAGAGAGAAAGAGAGAGAGAGAGAGTCAGAAACATCGATGAGAGAGAAACATCGATCAGCTGCCTCCTGCACATCTCTTTAAAATTCAGAGTGTTTGTTTTTTTTTTTTCAGCTTTTATACAACATGGATAAAAAAACAGTTTCATTCAACAGTGTTTTTTTTTTTTTTTTAATATATTTTATTGAGTTTTTACAGAGAGGAAAGGAGAGGGAGAGAGAGTAGAGAGTTAGAAACATCGATGAGAGAGAAACATCGATCAGCTGCCTCCTGCACAACTCCCACTGGGGATGTGCCCGCAACCCAGGTACATGCCCCCAACCGGAATCGAACCCGGGACCTTTCAGTCCGCAGGCCGACGCTCTATCCACTGAGCCAAACTGGTTTCGGCTTATAATAGCATTTTTAACCATCACTCAGAATCATGAGAAATAGGATATCTTTTCCAGCTGGACATCTCCTTGGGTATCAGAGAAATGTGCTCTGTTTAAAGAGGCTGTTCTCATGTGCAGATAGGAGCTAATGCTTCCTTTGGCTCTTCCAGATTGGGATCACCCTGCAGCCCGTGGCGCTTCACAGGAACGTGTATGCGTCGGTGGTGGAGGACATGATTCTAAAGGTGGGTGCCTGCTGGCAGCAGAGGGCAGCCAGGTGGGGCAGGCTGGACGGGTGGCAAGCTGTTGAGGGTAAGGGACAAGGACAAACAGAACAGAGATGGCCAGGTTTTCTTTTGTGTTTTGTTGTTAATCCTCACCCGAGGATATTTTTCCATTGGTTTTTAGAGAGAGTGGAAGGGATGAGGAGAGATGGAAAAAGAAACATTAATGTGAGACACACATCGATTGGTTGCCTCCCATATGCACCCTGGCCTGGGGCTGGGGATCGAGCCTGCCACTGAGGTACGAGGTACATGCCGGTGACTGGAATCAAACCTGGGACCCTTCGATCTATAGGCCAACTGAGCCACACCGGCGAGGCCCACAAGTTTTAAGATTTCTCACTGTATTCAGGCTTAAAGTTTTCTCTTTTTTGCCTTCGGACTTTGAAGTGAAGTATGGTTCTTCTAAGTGTAAACGCTTCTCCAATAAGAGTTGCTTTCCTGACGTCACTGTGATATTTTTAGTGTTACTTCAAGTGCTTTTTAAGGAGTTGGAGGTGAGAGTCGGTGCTCTCTCTGCTTCAGGAGGTGACAAAGGCAGTGCCTTGGGTTTCCTGCACAGATGACAACACAGCAGACAAGTAGCCCCACTCTCCAGCCCAGCCCGAGTTCAGCTGTTCCTTTCCTGGTGTCCTTCCCGCAGCAAAGGGTGCCAAGTAACCCTCCCCTTGTTTCCTTTAAAACAACTTCTGGTTGAGAATCACCCCATTCCACTTGGCGTCGTGGCTTCTGTCACTGTGGCCTACTCTGTGTGGTCTGTTATTTCCACTTTTACTTTTGCCTTGAGGACTTCTGACCCTTAGGCACAGTTGTTTCCAAGGCGTAGGGTACGGGCTGGGGTCAGATCTAGCCCTTCTTGCCTGAGAGCAGGTGGCCGATGCAAGAGTAACAGCATGTTCTGTTGCAGGCTACAGAGCAGCTGGTGAGTGACATCCTGAGGCAGGCGCTGGCGGTCGGATACCAGGCAGCATCCCACCACAGGTACCGTTCTCCCCGCAGCCTGTGGTGTCAGGCCTGCAGATACTTCCTGACGGTTCAGTTGCTCAGTAAGATGTTTTCTACTTAAGTCAGTCCAGGAGGAGATGGAGGTGTCCGTGCCTGGAACATTCTCAGAGGCAGATAGACTCCAGGTTCTAGTTGGTTATTTTGAGAAAACCTGTTGTTGGAAGCTCAGATTTGCCCAGAGTCTGCATCTGCCCAGGCACGGCTCTGTGGATACCGTTCAGGACTCTGCTATGCTCCAGGGTTGGACAATTACCAGCTCTTTGCAATTAAAGATAGTAACAGTGTCCATTATATGTCAGACGTTGGGGCCAGGCATCCATATATTACCTGATTTTTTTTTCATTGCAAAGCCCATAGTCCCCTTTTGGAAATTGGGAAACCTGGCTTTGTAAGGTGATCTTCCCTGGCTTTACCAACACATCCATGATAAACCTAGAGGCAGACCCAGAGCTCCCTGGCTGCGAAGCCCACTCACAGGCTCCCCGCTAGCTTGCTGCCGCTCTCATTATCATTGATTGGGACACTGAGTTTTGTTCTTTTCCTGGGCCCTTGTTCCACATCCTGGCATTCCTTTCAGAGGAAACAAGTATTTTATCTCATTGTGATAAAGTTGTAAGAGTGACTGCGGACAGACGTAAAGAGGCCTGTCAGAGGCCGAGGTCAGACTTCACGGGAGTGTGGCATCGGGCACAGAGGCGTTCTGGTGGTCCGCTTCTGTCCACTTGGAGTCCAGGAGCGGGCTGAGTGCCTTCTGGGCCCCTGCCCGCCCCCTGGCCTGATTGTGGAGATGGGGGGACTGGTGCTTTTGATGAGAACATTTGACATCACACGTGGCCCAGCAGGACTCCAGCTACCATCTTCCCAGGAGACAGGCACTGAGGCCCAGAGCCCTGGGTACTTTGACTCAGCTCTCAGTCCTCAGCATCTATTTCTTAATCATTCAACCAGCTTTTTGAAGTCCATCTCATACCTGTGGCTGGGAAGTCAGATTTGAGCCCTAAATAGGGCTGAATAAAGTGGGTAGGCCAAGTCTTCACCAAAGTTTTAAAAAATTAATAGGAAAGAAGAGAGAGAATGCCCCCGGCCACTCCCCAAGTGGCCCTAAGCCCGTGGTTGGCAAACTGGCTCGCGAGCCACATGCGGCTCTTTGGCCCCTTGAGTGTGGCTCTACCTAAGCCTTAGTAGAACCCTAATTAAGTTAATAACAATGTACCTACCTATATAGTTTAAGTTTAAACAATTTGGCTCTCAAAAGAAATTTCAGTCGTTGTACTGTTGGTATTCGGCTCTGTTGACTAATGAGTTTGCCGACCACTGGCCTAAGCCTGCCTTGTCACTTACCATTACCCCCACCAGGGCCTGTGCAGGAGATGGCCCTTTAGATAAACTAATAGATACTTGAGAGAATTGCACCTAACCGCCTTTGTTTTTTGGACCAGGATTCCCAAAGAAATTACCGTGACTAACATTCACCAGGCCATTTGCAACATTCCTTTTCTGGACTTCCTCACAAACAAACACATGGGGATACTGAATGAAGATCAGTGAGTGGAATGAAGACACCCCTGAACAAGCAGGATCTGTAGCTGCAGCCGAAGCTCTGCACTGTGATGACTCTTCTGTCGGGGGAAGGAGGTGTCCGTGCCTCAGAAGATCATGGTTAACGCACCGTTCCCTCCACCTCATTCAGTGAATCACCAGAGTGTGCAGTCCCAGGTCAGATCCAAAAGGTCACAGGTTTCCTGGTTCTGGGGTGAAGCTGTGGGTGCATGCTGTCAGCTTGCATCTGTCCACTCTCTGTAAAGCTCACTAGAGGGTCCAGAGCTGGGCCAGGCCTGTGTATCAGGTCCTTCTCCCCTTGGGGCATCCTCAAGGGGGAACCTTGGGCCTGACTCTCCCTCTAGGAGGAGAACATGAGTCTGGCAGGCTAGAGATTTCACCCATTCTGTGGGTGGGTTATAGGCAGCCCAATGGTTAACCTGGCAACACCTGAAGGACTAGGCTCAGCACTCAGCGAGTGGCCACAGTGTGGAGAATTGGCACTCGGCCCACGTGCATCGGTGACAGGATGCGGTAATGCTGTGTGTAAAACAAAGACCCGAAGGTTGCAGCCTGAGCAGAAGTCTTACTTTATGGAGCACGGGAGCATCACTACAGCCAGTCTGAGAGAGGAGGGATGGCCAAGTCACAGGCAAGGAACAGATACATTCCAGCATTGGTCTGGGAAGGTTCGAGTATAACCAGGAGCTCTTAATATGTTCATAATAGACAATGCCCACAAACGCCGGCTCCTGGCAGTCTCGCACAGCTTCGTGTGTGTGCCAGGCAGCAAGCTGGTGCCACAGATGTCGGGTCACCCAGGCTGCACCAGGCTGCACGGCCAGCGGGAGCAGCTCCTGCGACAGCCCCGCCAGGACTGTCTGTCCTGTCGGTGGATCCCATGTCCCCTTCTCAGTCAGGTTTTTTTGCAAGAAGGAAAGCTTCAGAGAAACACTTGTGAGTGCCTTAAAGGTGGAGAAATGACTGCAGAAGCCGAAAGACAGGGGAACCTGCTCAGCAATGAGAATAGATGGCCCATGAGCAGGTGGGAGGGAGAAGTGAGGAGGAAGGTGGCCCTGTACCTGGATGACGTCCAGTTCCACTGAAGGTCCGCTACCCAGGCCTCCTAACTGTCTGTGGAAGTAATGAGTTTATTCCCAGTCAGGAAGCTGCCGAAGACTATTTGAAACCTGTGAGTCAGAGTCAAAGGAACTTACCTCGGCAACATAACTCGTGTTGTCGTGAGTCCTGCAGACATTTGTCAGGAAAAGAAGGTGGGGAGGTGACACCATGAGAAACCCACCCACTTTTATTCATCTGAGGATTGCAAATGCAGGGGGAGGTCTGTTCAGTAAGGCAAGGGTGCCCCTGGCTTAGTGGTAAATCAGGTAGTAAAGGCTCAGCTAGTCACACACGGATGGGGTGTGGGCAAGTGCGTGGGTTCATTCAGCAGTGGAATGCGACAGCCACAGGACAGAGTTTCATCCCAGTGAGAACAGACGGACTACAGGGATGAAAGCCTAAAGAAATTACCTTTTTGAAAAAGAAATATTAAATGATTTAACAGCCCCCATATGTCTGTATTTGTATCATAATGTGTAATATAATTGTGTAACAGAAATACCTACAATAAATCTTTTAGTATTTGTGATGGGTTTTCTGAATTTGAATCACTACACTTTGGTCGAGTTCTTAAATTGCGCTAGAAAGAGCCAGGGTGGGGCAAAGATATAGGCATTTGTGTTAAATTCTCCCTCTTCTTTCCAAAAAAGAACATGAGGCTATCTGTGCGAGGAATAGGATAACAGCTACATGTCTGAAAAAATTTTGGAAGATCCATGTTGACACTGGACATACTGATTTCTGACAGCTTGAGGCAAAGGAAAGCTGCTGAGCTGAGCTCAGAGCCTCCTCACAGCCACGTGGAGCGGGACCAGCTCTGCCTGACGCACGGGCGTGGCTGGCAGGAGAGAACTGTCGGTACTGAGGTCTTGAAGAAGTTACTCCCGGGACAGTCCTGCATGGCCATCTGCTATCATGGTGGCTAAAGACTACAGAAATGCAGACACATTTCAGAATGACCGCTCTGTGTCCACCCTTCCTTCACAGGGAGGGGCTTTGTGACATCCAAGTGCAGAGCTTTCTTGGGACCAGACCTCACTGGTGCCGACCTTCAGGGAGCTGAGTGCCTGGAGGAAGGAGAACGGGGCACTGCTGGGCTCCCTGCGTGTTCTCTCAGCCGGAGACCCGACAGGCCGCACCGTGCTCAGGACCCTCTTGCTGGTGGAGGACGGCGTGGGCGGGCTGCAGGGCCCAGGCTTCCTCAGAGGCTGCTCTCGTAGTTTAGCCTAAAGTCCTGGCGTTACTAAATTCACAGGTGCGGAAGGATTAGTATTTGAGGCGGGTTTCTGAGTTCGAAGCACCACGGAGCAGGACTTGCTCTGAATGACCAGCTGAAAGGACCGCGGGGCTTCCCTCCATGGGGTCTCTGGGCTGCCTCCAGCTGGTGGAGGCGCTGCAGCAGGGCCAACCTTGCTTATGGAATCAGGAATATTGAACTCTTCCTTTTGGCTGACGTTAGCTAACAGATTGAACTGTTAGCTTTATTTTTAAAAACTGTTAGTTTTATTTTTAAAAACTTTTCTCTTTACAGAATTAATACAAAAGTGCTTATTATATAGAAACTTTAGTAAATATGAGTAAAAAATTTAATTACCCGTAAATCCACATCTTAAGGATATCTACCATTAGTATTCCAATGCATTTGTCACTGTATATTATATATGTGATTTGGGACCACATGGTTGAAACTGTTGTCTCAATTGCCTTTTTTTTTTTTTTAACTTTTTTTTAAAGTATATTTTTATTGATTTCAGGGGGGGAGAGAAACATTAATGATGAGAATCGTTGATCACCTGCCTCTTGCATGCCCCCTAATGCTTTCTGAGCCTGCAACCTGGGCATGTGCCCTGACTGGGAATTGAACCCTAACTTGGAGACACTCAACCACTGAGGCACACCAGCTGGGTCCGTGGCTTCTTAAGTCCACTCCAGTAAGACAATGTTAGGCCTTACTAAGACCTAGAGCCAGCGAGAGGAAGTTTCTTCGAACCCAGGTGTCCTTTTAATTAATGAAGTCTGGTTAGGAAGGTTGTCAGGTTGGGGCGTTTGAAAAGCCCTGTTCTAGTGCCATTCAAAAAGGTCTTTGGGCATGCAAGTATGCCAGCAAGAGACAGGCTCGGGGAGGGAAGGCATCGCCAGGTGTGCCGTGTGAAGGGCAGGTCTGAGTGGGAGGGACTGTGTCAGCATCGGGGGAGATGGAGCAAAGCTGCACATGAGAATAGAGCTGGCTCCCTGAGAAAGGGGTAGGCAAGAATTATTACAAAGCTGTACTCTGCTTACTGTCCTAAGCACCCTGCACATACACCCAGACTCCTAGCCAGGTCAGGGGGTTCGCCTCATTTTGCAGATGAGGAAACGGAAGCTTAAACTGCTCAGAGCTAGCGAATGGAGAAGTCGAGATCTGAGCCCAAAACTAGTTTCAAAGACAGTTGTTTACCTAGGCTCCTGGGAGGGGGGTACGTGGGGGAGCTAGGTGGCGGGAGGTTGGTGGGTTTTGTGAGGCCACATGCAACACCGGTGTGGACTGCCGCCCAGCGAGGGTTCTCGGACTCAGTGAGCCTCCAGGGCATCGGCTGCAGCCGGGAGACATTCAAGTGCTTGTTATCAAGAGGAGGATGAAGGAAATTGTAGGAGAAGGTGCTCGTTTATAATTAAAGAAATAAAAAATTGAAATAGTATATTTTTGCGTTTTAGTAAAATCTGAAACTCTCTCATTAATCTGTTCATTTCCCACAGAATGCCCTGCAGCAGTCTCTTTTAGCAACATCTAGTGTGCAAACCAATGAAGTCTGAAATAATAGAACCCTTTGTGTCAGCATATGGTTTTGGTTTTGCCTTTAAAATGATTCTCGGAGCATTTCCTTTGCTGAAATGAGGGGAAGGGCTGTCCTACCAGAGGTAGCACCTCTGAGGGGTCACTCCCTTTGCAGCCTGAGCTAAAACACAGCCCCACCTCCATGCCGAAGGGCTTCTAAGACCCAAATGTCACGTCTTGTGGCTGAAATAAGTGCTCCAGACTAGAGTCCCCCTCGGGCTGGAGAGAGAAAAGTCCAAAGGGAATCCTTGTGCCTCCGTACCAAATTGTCTAGGCTGTGCCTCCAGTCTTAAAGATGGGACATAGACGCCCTCAAGGGTTTGAAGGGCTGCTGTGCAAAGAGGGGACCAGGCTTGTTCCCCACAGATGCACTGGCTGGAATTTTAAAGGAACGAGTTTTCCAAAGACAAAATGAGCTGCCTCCTCAACAGGCAGTGAATTCCCTGTCACTGTGGCAGGGCAGGCTTGAGAATAAAGGCTGGTGTAGATGACGTTTAGGACTTTCAGAGAATGAAGCTAATACTGCAGTCTTCTTTTAAAAAAAGGAAAAAAAGCTCCCGGCCAGTGTGGTTCAGTGATTGAGCATCTACCTAAGAACCAGGAGGTCACAGTTCAATTCCCAGTCAGGGCACATGCCCAGTAGGGGGCATGCAGGAGGCAGCCGATCAATGATGCTCATCATTAATGTAACTCCCTCCCTCTCTCTGAAATCAATACAAATATATATCTTTAAAATAACATTAAATTAGAATTTTTTTAAAAAGCTCCCAACCATGGCTCACTTGGTTAGAGCATCATCCCAATATACCAAGGCTGAAGGTTCGATCCCTAGTCAGGGCAGATACAAGAAATAGCCAGTGAACGCATGAATGGGGTAGAACAGCAAAGCGCTATTTCTCCCTTCCTCTCTCGAAAATCCGTAAATAAAATTTGAAAATTACAAAAGAAAGAAGAGCTCTTAATTCTTAGCCAGCGTGGATGGTAGTTCCCTTCTAGTTATCAGTACATTAAGGGAGAAGCTGGAATTAGTAAGAAAATGTGGGCTCAGACACCTTCCACAAGGTAAATGGCATTCATTCATTCAAAACTTCAAGCACGCATTCGGAGAAATTCTTTGTTAAAAACATAAGGGTCACCCAAGCGGGTTTGGCTCAATGGATAGAGCATTGGCCTGCGGACTAAATTGAACCTGCAGAGTCCCAGGTTCAATTCCAGTCAAGGGCACATGCCTGGGTTGTGGGCTCAGTCCTCAGTAGGGGGTGTGCAGGAGGAAGCCAATCAATGTTCTCTCTCATCATTGATGTTTCTATCTCTCTTTCTCCCTCTCTCTTCCTGTCTGAAATCAACAACAACAAGGGTCATCTTGGCCATAAAGAAACTATGTCTTTAAAATTGAAACCCTGTGATTGATCTTCTGTGTGTTTTTTTGGCAACTTCTTGCTGGTAATTATGGATCACATGCAGGTGATAACCTAAGGTTTCTTCTACAGCTTGAACATGTGGGACCTTTTGTAGGAACAGCCAAGAACGTTACCTTGGTTACCGCAGGCTGTAGGTTACCATGCAGCCAGGAAAACAGCGGGCATGACTGGCTCTTTCAGGGACCTGCTGTCCACATGCCTCAGCGCCCCTGGGCCAGTTCAGTTCACAACAGAATTCATCCTTGAGTTCTTCCGGTTTAAAAATAAGGGCGGCCCAAATGGGCAATTAAAAGATCGGGAGCCTTCGCACGCTTCCCGAGGATGGCCGAGGTCCAGAGTTGGGCTGAGTGGCGCCATGTCCTTCTGTGCCAGGCCTGCAGCCCGGTGGCAGCTGGGGTAGTGCACACCCAGGGTGAGAAGGCAGGAGCAGTCCTCCTCTGTCAGCAGAGGGCTGTCGGTCCCAGATCTCACCCGTTTCCAGCCCGCTGGCTCTCTGCTCAGTGGGAGTCACACGTTGAGGATCCGGGGAGCCGGAGCCTGGAAGATGGCTGAGGCGTTAGGAGTGAACGTCTTCCTCACCTCAGGGACCTGAAACACGAGAGGTGGCACAGATCAGTGGGCCTCTCCCTCCACTTCCCCTCCCCCGGCTCCGGAAACAGTTGCTCCTCTGGGCCCCCCTTTGTCCTCTGTGAGTTGAAGCTACTAACCTGAAGGGCCATCGGGGGAACCTCCACAGTGGGCAGGGTCACTGCACAGTAGGTCAGATAGGGCACATGACCCATCCTGCTCCCTGAAGCCGCCTCCGGGTGCAATCGGGAGCTGAACAGTCCCCACCTCCCATCTCCACGCGAATGCCTGTCACTACTGCTTGGCGGTCAAAGGTAAGACTGGGGCTTCGGCGGGAAAGACACCTGCTCACCAGAGAAGCCAGCACTGGGACACCACCTGGCCAATGCAAAAGACCTTGGGTTTCTGTTTAGACACTGCTGCCCCAGCCATAAGGCCATTTACACCCTGCAATCCGACCCCTAGTCCCTAATCTGCGGGGGATGGGGAAGGAGAAAGGCCTGTCCCACAGGCCCTGCAGCACCAGCTCAGCCTGACCTGGAAGCCGGCCCCAGGGCCACCGGCCCATCCCGAGCTGTGGGCTGTGATCACCGTGGTCGGTTTCGCCTTTGTGGATCTTGCCGGCTTGACTCCAGTCCAGGCCTGGAATTCCTGCCTGGGACAGAGACCAGAGTCACAACCTCACAGTCAGCCGCCTCCCCCTGCTCCTGCAGGGCCACTGCCCGGCCACGCCCACTGCTGAGATGCTGCTTCGGCTCAGGCTCCTCCGGCTCCGGGGCTCCTCCCTCACAAAAACTAGTTGTAGTTGCAAAGGACGTGTGCTGCCCGGGCACAGCCGCTTCCTGGAGGAAGCGTATCTAGCTGTGCCCTTCACTTCTGAGTCTCCACCTGCACCGTGAAGTTGCTCACCTGACCCCCCAAGGAAGTAGCAGCAGATGAGCAGCTGGCTTGGCTGCGCAGAGAGTTAGGAAAGAACTGTTGGCACTTGCGTCTTATTCGTCCCAAACTGCAAACACCTGGTGTGTGCTGGGCCTAGGAGACAGCCAAGCCCAGCCCTTCCCTCCAGTGCTCCCTGCATTGTCTCTGGGACGCCTCAGGGGCCCCGAGCCAGAGAAGGTGCCCACGTGCAGCACAGGTCACTGAGGACCCCGTGCCCAGCACAGCAAAGTCCTCCGCCCCTGGTTGCGAGTGAGAAGGAAAATAAGGCTCAATGTTGCTTCTAGTTTTTAACCATTTGTCTTAACTCGTGCAAAAGAAAATAATCATAGTGACCATCACAAACCCTACAAGGTGGCCTGGCTCTTGTGCACGGCTCTGCACACAAGCATGGGTGCGGGGAGGGGAGGTGGCAGGCAGCCGGGAAAGCCAGCTCCCTGGAGGGAGGTGGCAAGTGACGGGCTGCCACCGCCTCCCTCCATGTCCTTGGAGTAGCGTTCTTTAGATGAAGACATAATTCCTCTGAGCAGAAAAGGCCTATTTTAATTACATCCACACCACTAGCCGGTGAGCTCAGGAAGGCAGAGCCCTGCCGTGTCCACAGGAGCACCTGGCCTGCGGAGGCTGTATTTGGTGGAAGGGGTCCAGCTGGCTGGGCAGCACCACGTGTGGGCTGGATCCACTCCCGTCTCATCCCACCCACAGCCCTGGCCTGGTTTCAGGCCCTGCAGTCAACAAAGCTGCCTCTTGTTGGCAGCGGTGCAGCTGGGCCGCATGTGCAGGGAGCAGCCGGGTCTGTCAGGGGTCAGCACTCGGATGCCAGGAGGCGAGCGGGCCAGGGCCCTATCGGGTCAGTTTTGCCTTTGAAGCTGCAGGGTTCCCGAGACCGGCTGCCTGAGCCATCTGCTGCTCTGTTTCTCCTGGGGGGCAGGTCCTCCCCTGGGCAAGCCCGTCTGTCCCCAAACTGAGATGGGCCTGGGGTAGTGATGGCGAACCTTTTGAGCTCGGCGTGTCAGCATTTTGAAAAACCCTAACTTAACTCTGGTGCCGTGTCACCTATAGAAATTTTTTGATATTTGCAACCATAGTAAAACAAAGACATATTTTTGATATTTATTTTATATATTTAAATGCCATTTAACAAAGAAAAATCAACCAAAAAAATGAGTTCGCGTGTCACCTCTGACACGCAGGTCATAGGTTCGCCATCACTGCCCTAGGGAATAGCCTGTGGGGTACACATTTGGTCTCTGAGGAGAGACACACGGTGCCACTGCCTGCTCCTTGGGCCTGTGCCAGCTGCTCGACAAGACGGAGCTGATTGCAGAGGTTCCTGTGAGGCCTTGGGGAGAGAACCGGAGGAAGTCCTGAGCCTGGTGCCCAGGACGTGCTACGCAGAGTGGCAGCTAGTGCCTGACGTGTCACTGGAGCGGGGAGGACCCAGCGGGACGTTCAGACCTGCCATCTGCTCACCATGGAGGAGGGACCGCTTCTAAAGCCCAGCCTCCAAACATCCAGCGAGGAGGAGCCAGTACCACACGAGGCAGCTGCTCTCTGCCCGTCAGTTCTGACTTGGAAAGTGCTCCTTGCCCTGAGCCGAGCTGCTCCCTGCCATCACCCCATCCTGCTGCTGGCCCCCAGAACATCAGCCGCGTGAAGGCGCTGCACACCCGCCGCTTGAAGGCGCTGCACACCCAGGACCGCTGCCCTCCCAGACCTCCTCCTGGCTCAGGCCCCAGAGTGCAGTCAGGATCCACCACCTCCTTCCCTGCCCGGACTCCCACACGCGGAGAACAGGAGTCCATGAACACAGACCACCCGCTAACAATCACTCCCCATCGAGCTCTTAAAAACTGCAGGCCCGTGAAGGCGGTGGAAGGTTCTACATGTCTTGATAATGGTGGTGGTGCCCAGGCTTCTACCAGTCATCCATTTACAGTGGATGTATTTCACTGTATGGAAATTATACCTCAGTTGATTCGAGCCCCAGCCGGTTTGGCTCAGTAGACAGAGCATTGGCCTGCGGACGGGCCAAAAGGTCCCGGGGTTTGATTCCAGTCAAGGGCAGTACCTCCGTTGCTGGCTCCTCCCCGGCCTAGGCCCTGGTCAGGGCTCATGCAGGAGGCAACCAATTAATAGGTTCCTCTCACATCGCTATTTCTTTCCCTCTCTCTTCCACTCTCTTTAAAAATAATAAATGAAAAAATATCCTCGGGTGAGGATTAAAGAAAAAAAAAATACAGTTGATTCGAAAATAAAACTGACGTGGAAAGTTTATACCTCTTTGCTCCTTTAATACCACAAGTAGGAATTTATACTAAAGAAATTATTATAGGAACAAAGATTTAGCTATAAGGACGCTTATAATAGAAGTGTTTTTTCCCCTCTAACATTTTTAAAAAATATATTTTATTGATTTTAGAGAGGAAGGGAGAGGGACAGAAACATCAATGATGAGAGAGAATCATTGATCAGCTGCCTCCTGCATGTCCCCCACTGGGGATCAAGCCCACAACCCAGGCATGTGCCCTTGGCGGGAATGGAACCTGGGACCCTTCAGTCTGCAGGCTGACGCTCTATCCACTGAGCCAAACCAGCCAGGGCTTCCCTCTAAACTTTTATTTATTTATTTTTGGTTACTCCTCACCCGAGGATATGTTTTCCATTGATTTTTTTACAGAGCGTGGGAGGGAGAGAGGAAGGTGGTGAGCGTCAGAAACATCCCTGTGAGAGACACATGGATTGGTTGCATCCCCCACCGCCCGACTGAGGTCAAGGATCAAATCTGCAACCGAGGTATGTGCCCTAGACCTGGAATCAAACCCTCGGTCTTTGGGTGCGCGGCCGGCCGACCGGCCAAGGCAAAATATTGTTTGCTTTAAAAAGGTAACACCTGGGCGCTTTTTCTTTTTAAAGCAACAGTGTGAGACAGAGTATCGTGCAAAGTCTGTCCTTCCTCGCTAGCATGATCCACCCTCCCTCTCCTCCCCCGCACCCCCGCACAGGTTACCACCCATCAGCGATCTCCTTGCTTGTGTGTGTACATCATCACCCCTTTTGAAAACGGAGTAGCAGGCATGCTGTTTGCATCTTGCTGGTTTGACCTGGGCCTATTGAGGAGCTTCTGTTATCAGTACCTTCTCGGCTCCCAGTGGCCCATCCTTTGGCGGAGCTGCAACTATCCAGCCCCTCCGCGGGACAGCGGGTTGTTTCCACCTTCGGCTGTACAATGTTGCAACGGACCTTATATTCCTTAGCTCCCCTCCCCCCCTCCCCCTCCAGGGCAATTCCTGGGAGCGAAGTAACTGCTCAAAGGGGCAGTGTTTTTAACAGCCCAGCTGCTTGGGCCTCACCCCCAACCCCCCGGAGCGCAGGGGCCAGAGGGAGCTGAGGCAGTCCGCCTGCGCGCACCCCTCCTGAGGCCGGGCCCACCTGGTGGGAGTTAAAGGGAAGCAGATTTACCTCCAAGGCAGGCTTTCTGACGGCGCAGCCCGAGATGGGTGCGGGGCTGGAGGCGAGGTAGTGAGCTCTCCGTCGGCGGAGGTATTCGCTCATTCACTCTGAGGCGGGTCGGGGAGCAGCGAAGAGACCCCTGCCGCGCCGGGGGGGCCAAAGGGAATGATCTTC
>NW_006297821.1:2102879-2121020 GCF_000327345.1 Myotis davidii
GGGGATCAGGGGGTGGACGAAACTGCCTGGAGGCATTGACAAAGGTCCAACTTTTAGCATGTTCCCTAATATAGTCCAAGTTCCCTAAATGTTACCGTATAAATCAGGCCTGGCTTTGTGGATCGCCCTGAGCCAGCGCCCGGGGCGGCCGCCTCAGCGCGGGTTTGTCTTGGGGACCGCGTGGCCGTGGCGAGGCTGCCGCATTCACTCTGAGGGCCGGGCTGCACCTCAGGGACTCGCAGTCACGCAGGCGAGGCCTCGCAGCGATGAGAGGGACAAGGGGAAAACTTGGGGCCATGCTTCCGAGAAAACGCATCAATCAGCCGTGAGGCACCAGCATTTGCCTTAACAATGCTCAATGTGTGACAACCAACCCACTTTTCATTGGGAATCGGCATTAGCCCTCAACGGACCTTTCCCACGTTCTCATTTGAAAGCATGGTGGAAGGCTTTTAGTTTATAAAACTGCCACACATCTTTGGCCACTATGCTACATAGTGGAAGATCTAGTAACATGGACAGACAGCCACAACGTGTAGTCAGAAGCTAACCCTGTAATGATGACTGTAAATGATCATTATAATCACTATAAATTCCCTTCCCTCCTGGGCCTATATTCTTGTTTTATTGCAAAGCTAAATTTGGGTAATCCTCGAGGCTAATGGTCAGTCTACTGCATGCAAGCATCAGAAACAAGCCCCTGGCCACAATCAAAGTTTTCCTGAATATATTTTTAAATATATTTTTATTTATTTCAGAGAGGAAAGAGGAGGAGATAAATAGAAACATCAATTTTGAGAGTGAATCATTGATTGGCTGCCTCATGCACTTTGGACCGAGCCTGCAACCCAGGCATGTGCCCTGAGCGGGAATTGAACCCAGAACCCTTTGGTCCGCAGGCTGATGCTCTACCCACTGAGCCAAACTGGCTAAGGCAAAGGTCTCCTGAATTTTTGACACCTGGCCTTGGTGCACACTGCAGAGCGATCATACCAATAACACTAATGCAACAGCACTGGTTACCCAGAGCTGCATTCCAAGCACTTTCTTGGATGGTATCCAAGGTGTTGCACCTCAGAGAGAAGTGCAGTACAGCCCAGCCCTCACAGTGGGGTTCCTCTTCCAAACCACTGCCTGTCTCAGCTTGGAGTCACAGCCAAGGGACATAGGGCTCCCCTGGCCAGGCTATGGTGTAGGAGGCTCCAGGAGAGGAGCATACTGTGAACACCAGTGGAGCAGCTGCCTTTGTGTGACCTCCATGGACCAGGAATTAGCCACCTAGATTTGGTGACTGAAATATTTAGTCCTGCCCAGCTGGTGTGGTCAGTAGTTGAGCATCAACCTATGAACCAGGAGGTCACAGTTTGATTCCCAGTCAAGGCACATGCCCAGGTTGCAGGCTCGATCCCCAATGGGGGGGCTTGCATGAAGCAGCTGATGGATTCTCATCATTGATGTTTCTCTCTCTCTCTCTCCCTTTCCCTTCCTCTCTGAAATCAATAAAAATATTTTTTTAAAAATAAACTCCTCTGGTAAATCTACTCACGAAAAACTTAAATTCTCAAATTGCATTTCCTAGAAATAACTCTCAATCATGAGGGCAAGTTAGTTGCACAAAAGTGAAGCTACTATGATGACCATTGTCTGGTATTTCAGTAAAATGCTTAAATTCAAAGAATGTATCTTTTCAAATGTAAGATGCAATTAGGCTCAGGCTCTAGTCTGAATTTATCTGAGATATTTCCTTTAAGTCTCATTAAGTTTCAATGTTAACCAAGAAAGCAAAAGCCTAAAAATAGCTTTTTGTGTATGCCCCTAACTGCCAGGAAACATTAACTCTCTTGGGAAACTATAAAATAATGCAGCTGTTGTTTCAGACCGTGTCAGAGAAGATACTCTTAACTTTGACCTATTAGTCAGCCCAGGAAAGGGGCAGGTAGGTAAGGGTAAGTGCTTAGCAGAGATGTGAGAAGGCCACTGTGCAAAAACCTGGGAGCCATTCCAGATTCCCCTCCAAGTTTCCATCCGGTCTTCCCCTGTGCACCCTGCTGGGTTCACAGCTCAACCTACATCAGACATAACAGGATCCCAGGGCAGCACTACTGCTCTTCAGAAGAGACACACACCCTCTGTTTACAAACTAGAGTATAAACCTTTATGTCACAACATTGTCAGTTCACTTTCTAGTGAGACATGTACTGAGGACACAGTTTAGAATTCTGGGAAAGCAGAAGCCGGTGTCTTCCAGGCAGGAGCACAGACGTGGTCACTCCAGGGCCGATGTGTTCCTGGGGCTTCCCGGCAGCAAGGACCAGATGCACCAGGGTCGTCCAACCCGTCTTACTTAGAGCCACCTCCTTTTTTGGGGCCATTAGTCCTCATTTCATGCCAAATTTTTACTAGAGGCTCCCTGTTCTTCCAAATGAGTTCATGACCGTAAGTAATATACCATCTGGGAAAAAGAAAAACAAAGCAGGCCCACATTCAAACAGTATGACATACACAGGCTAAGCACCATGATGACATTTACAAAATTAATGCCGCGTCATTTACTATCTAGCTTGTTAAAGTAGCTGATTAATTTATGTGATATATCCATGATTTACCTTTAATATTTGGAGTATGTAAAGGGTCGAAGTAGGGTGGGACCACATGGGACTGAACTGAGAAGTGTAAGTACTTCACACACACTACTCTGGATTCACCACAGCCCTGCAAGTTAAGCATCACGTCTCCTGTTACAGACACGAGGAGGCCACGTCTGAGAGAAGGTAATCTGCCCAAGGTGCTAACAGCTTCTAAGTGGCCCATCAAGGACTCACCACCAGGTCAGACCAATTCTAATCCTGGTAAGAAAATTGAGAAATAGAGCTGACTTACTAGTGATGGCTAGTTTAAATGTTTCGCCATTTTCCACCTGGCTACACAAAGGGTCGTTTGCTGATCCAAATTCTACCCATCTTTTAAAGTACAGTTCTAATCCCCATTCTCCTGTTAAAAAACTGCCTAAAAGCAGCCTGAGCTAAGGAAGATGAAACACTGACAGGTTTAGTGACTTCACTAGCTCAGGTTGCACAACTAGGAATCACCAGAACTGAGACCAGAACCCAAACTTGATTCTGAAACCTGTGCTCTAACCACTGCCCACCGAGGAGCACAGAGTGAGGGACCAATGAGAAGGGCCTGCTTTTGAGAAGCTGACAGGTCCAGGTACTGCAAGACCAGGTGCTCAACCTCAGGGCAGCGCAAGTTGAAAGTGTGACTCAGGGGCATCTACCTCTCCTCCTGGGCTGGGGGAAGCTGGGAGGGTTCCTGGAGGAGGTGGGATTGATTTGAAATGGCTGTTAATGAAATTGTTTATTACTGAAACCTTTATTTTTGTCCTGGTTTCCCCAGATTTCTTGTCCCCTGAGGGAAAGACCAGATTTTGTTGATTTTTGCATCTCTAAGACACCTGACTGAAAAAAATGCACTATTTGCTTTACATGTGTATCAGAATAGCAGTTTAAGGTTTTAACATTTTAAATGTTCTGAGTATTTTTTTAAAATTTTTTTAAATATATATTTTATTGAGTTTTTACAGAGAGGAAGGGAGAGAGATAGAGAGTTAGAAACATCGATGAGAGAGAAACATCGATCAGCTGCCTCCTGCACATCTCCTACTGGGGATATGCCCGCAACCCAGGTACATGCCCTTGACCGGAATCGAACCTGGGACCTTTCAGTCTGCAGGCCGAAGCTCTATCCACTGAGCCAAACCGGCTTTGGCCTGAGTATTTTTATTATAAGTGGTTGACTTTGTACCTAATTTTTAATATTCAATAAAAATAATTAAAATCTGATCATAAAAAGTCACCATTACCATTTTGAAAAATTAAGAAAACCAGTAAACTCACAGAAAGAAATTTATAAAAACATGCAGCCAGTGTGGCTCAGTTGGAAGGGTGTCACCCGGTATACTGAGAAGCTGCCATGCCCTGCTTGTGGGCTCAATCCCCGGTAGGGGGCATGCAGGAGGCAGCCAATTGATTTTTTGCTCTTACATCAATATTTCTCTCTCTCCCTCTCCCTTCTTCTCACACTACAAAAATCCATTAAAAATATTTTTAAAAGCATGCAAATTAATGGTCATGTAACAAGATTTTGGGTTTAGAGTCAAATTCTGTGGTAAACTTAGAACAAGAAAGAAAGTATCACTTTAAGATTCAAATGCAATTGTAAAACTCTTTCAAGAAATGACTCATTTGCCCTGACTGGTTTGGCTCAGAGGATAGAGCCTGCGGACTGAAAGGTCCCAGGTTCGATTCCGGTCAAGGGCATGTACCTTGGTTGCGGGCACATCCCCAGTAGGGAGTGTGCAGGAGGCAGCTGATTGATGTTTCTCTCTCATCCACGTTTCTAACTCTCTATCCCTCTCCCTGCCTCTCTGTAAGAAATCAATAAAATATGTTAAAAAAAAAAAAAAGAAATGACTCATTTGTCAGAAACTCTCCATTAATACCGTGTTCTCCCCAAACATTTTTAACCTACTTATTTCAAGCAGAGTCAAATATGTTAATCCTACCAGAACACCTTTCTGATTATAATGTAAGTTCTAATGTAAATTGGTTATTCCACTAAATTTAAATTAGGAAGACACTACAAAACAACCAATTTCTGGGTGTCTTTTTTTTTTTACAGCCTCAGTCTGGTGTGCAATCTGAAACTCTATCTCTGCAATGACTTTGTGACCTTGAACGAGTGCCCTTCTTTAAGGTAAAAAGGATACCTCACAGGATTTTAAGAGTATTACACACATCCGTCTGTAGCTTAGGCAACCGCACATATTCACTCGTCAGCTATTATTATTGCAGCAGCACGAGGTGAAGAACATAAAATTTGGGGAGGGACATAAAGTCAAGGAAATGTGCGGAGGATGCTAATGGAACCTTTCTATTTATTAGCAAGGACTTCTCTATCTGAAGATGTTCTGGATGTGATGAGACAGAGTAAATACAACAAGTTGAAATTACAAACAGCAAAGAAAATGGATTCCTCTGCCTTTCAGATCCTGGACTTAAAATGGAAAAAAGACACCTAATTATAGTTCAGAAGAATAAAACCTGCTGGGGATAAGATCCTTTAAGTACACATGGAAGGATTCAGATAAATTTAGAGTTCATAAAACAGAATGCTTTTTCATAAGTCTTCGTTTCTCATGCTGTAATATCAGGTCAGTGTCTACTATTTATAATGTGCTGATGTTAAAGCTAGAACTCACACATACTATTCTTTAATCATCACTAAAAATTAAAAATGGCATAATGGCATTTAATTCTACCGCCTACTGGGCAAAACTGCTCCACTGGGAATAGATTCTTCTTTTCTAAAAAAAAAATTTAAAAACTTCAGTTTTCCCATTGTCATGAAACAAAGTAAAAACCAAGTAAAGGCAAAAGGCAACATTTATACAAGAAAAGATAGGCCATCAGGGGATCCAGCGCATCAGACGGACGATAACTCTGCTAAAGGGACTCTCCTGGTCAGAGGGCTCCAGGAGTCCTGGGGAAGTTGTGTGACAAAGACGCTACATACAGAACGTCCACTGTCTGAAGCAAATGTGAAGGACCTTGTGACCACAATGCAATTATATTCAAGTATGATAGGGCGGAAGGGCTCTGGAACTGAGTTCTGCTAGGCTACTTAAGAGCAGTTTGACATTTCTAATTTAAGAGCAAGAATTCAGTCAATATAAAAATACCACCACTGCCCTGACCGGTTTGGCTCAGTGGATAGAGCGTCGGCCTGCAGACTGAAGGGTCCCAGGTTTGATTCCGGTCAAGGGCATGTATCTTGGTTGCAGGCACATCCCCAGTAGGAGTTGTGCAGGAGGCAGCTGATCGATGTTTCTCTCATCGATGTTTCTAACTCTCTCTCTCAAAAAAAAGGACACCTCTTAAAAAAAAAATACTACCACTGTCTCCACACCTCACTTCATGAAAATACTGCTCCAAGTGATGGTCCATATCTTCCCGTAGCAACTGAGCTCATTCATAGAGGTAATGATAGTGTAACGTGAGGTAGTAGCTCAGTGCCTGCCATGTAACAGATGCTCAGAAGTGGTTACCACTGGCCTGTCACGCAGTGTGCATGCACGCACACGCTCACTGCAGGCAAAGCACAGCTCTGCCCACTCGGCGTCTGCCTAGCACCTGTGCGATGGAGGTCAGGGTGGGGTCTGGGCAGGGGAGAGGAGGCCTGAGAGTGGGGAAAGGAGATGATAGCCCAGACTGGGGGCTGGAGAACAGTCTCCAAAAGAGGCTGGGAATCATGACAGGTGAGGAGTGGGGGTGGCCTGAGGTTAAGGGTAGGGTAAAGGCACAGTCGGTCTCTCTCTACAAGTGACTGAGGCAGGGGCAGGGCTGGTATTCTCATGTCCCACCTCACATGTGAAACTGGGTAAGGCCAAAGCAAACCATGTTGAGGATTCCTCGCCCTCCCAAGCCCACCTGCCCCCGCCTTACTCTGTCTTCTTTAAGAGGAAAATGACCTGAAAAAGCCATGTAGCAATCAGTTACACTCAAAACTTACATTCCAAAGAGAGCTCCCCCAAGATGTGCTGCATGATCAAAAAATTTCCATCCCAGGATCATTCCAGCTGTATCCATGGCAATAATGGCTTTTAGGGCCTGCAAGCCAGCAAAAAAAGAACATAACTGGTACAACTTTGGTTCCTTCAGCACTGACATTTCTAATTTAAGGGCAAGAATTCAGTCAATATAAAAACACCACCACCATCCCAACACCTCACTTCATGAAAATACTCACAGTCCCTGCGGTGAACGTGAACATCGGGAGAAAGATAATGGCGAGCCTCCCCTCTGGGATCTTAGTGCAGACAGCTGCCAGGACCGTCATGATGGCGCCTGACTGCAAATGGACACACTGGTGAGACGCTCAGCAGGCAACTGCTTAGTGACCTCAACATCTAAAGCAGAAGTACTTTCCAGAAAGCTAACAAGCCACAAGTTTCTAGGTGAGCACAAAGCTTAAAAGTTTCAGTGACTGCCCTGGCCGGGTGGCTTAGTAAGTTGCAATATTGTCCCATATACCAAAAGGTTGCGGGTTCAAGCAGGGTCAGGGTGAGTGGGAGGCAACTAACTGATGTTTCTCTCTCACACTGATGTTTCCATTCTCTCTCTTTCTCTATCTCTCTTTCTCTCCTCCCTCCCCCCACCAAAAAAAAATCAATAAAATAGCCCTGGCCGGTTTGGCTCTGTGGATGGAGCATTGGCCTACGGACTGAAGGGTTCCAGGTTCAATTCCAGTCAAGGGCACATGCCTGGGTTGCATGCAGGAGGCAGCCAATCAGTGATTCTCTCATCATTGATGTTTCTATCTCTCTCGCTCTCTCCCTTCCTCTCTGAAATCAATAAAAATATATTTTTTTAAAAAGAAAACATATCCTAGGGTGAAGATTTAAAAAAAAGCATTCAGTTACTACTGTACAAAATATTGGGCAAAGGGGTTAAAAAATGGGCAAAGAATCTGAACAGACATTTTCCCAAAGACATACAAATAAATGACCAACAGGTACACGAAAAGGTGCTCAACATCACAAATCATCAAAACCAAAACCAGGTATCACCTCACATGTGTTAGAATGCCGTTCATAGAAAGGACATGAAGTAACAGGTGTTGGCAAGAATGTGGAGAAAAGGGAACCCTGTGCCCTGCTGATGGGAATGTAAACTGGTGCCGCCAATTTACTTCACTGAGCATAATACCCTCTAGGCCTGTGGTTCTCAACCTTCCTAATGCCGCGACCCTTTAACACAGTTCCTCATGTTGTGGTGACGCCCAACCATACAATTATTTTTGTTGCTACTTCATAACTGTAATTTTGCTACTGTTATGAATGGTCATGTAAATATCTGATATGCAGGATATATTTTCATTGTTACAAATTGAACATAATTAAAGCATAGTGATAATCACAAAAACAATATGTAATTATATACGTGTTTTCCGATGGTCTTAGGCGACCCCTGTGAAAGAGTCGTTCGACCCCCAAACTGGTCGCGACCCACAGGTTGAGAACCGCTGCTCTAGGTCCATCCATGTTGCTGTAAATGGCAAGATTTCATTGTTTCTAATGGTTAATTCTCCATTGTGTGTGTGTGTGTGTGTGTGTGTGTATGCTACATCTTTATTCATTCATCTCTTGATGGCCACCTAGGTTGATTTCCTATCTTGTTGGCTACTCTTGATATGTACTCTATTCCAGTAAGCATATATAAATGACCAATAGTTAAAATTTATAGCCTCAAATTTACAAGGCTTTAGAAATGTATAAATTCTAAATTAGATATAGATTAGTTAACAGTTAATAGAAATAACTGTTTCAATGCTAATTTCCTGACTTTGATAACTATGTGGTCCTTCTGTAGTTAACAGTAGGGTGAAGGGCATATAGGAACTCTCTGTACTAATTTTGCCACTTTTTGTAACTCTAAAATTATTTCAAAATGAAGTTAAAAACTTCTGTAAACTTTTAATTTTATCTGTAAAATTAAAATATTTTAAGTTAGAAATACTTACTGCTCCAAGTGATGGTCCATATCTTCCTGTAGCAACTTTACACACATAACTGACAAAATTGGAAATAACACCTGAGAAATAAGCACATTTCAGTCATTTTAGTGAGGTATCACAGTGTTTCCCATTTCTGACCTCCACGCACAGAGACGAACAGTGCGGGGACCCAGCTGGGTCATAGGAGGTGCAGGCATGTCTCACTCCTGGTATTTTACAGGGAAAGGAAAGCCAGACCGACAGTACAACTTCCTGAGTAACAGAGTCATTTACTTGACCTCTCAGTTACCTTTTTCCTCATCTATATCGTGAAGTAAAGAGACTAATTCCAAACTCGCCAACTGTCTGGGAATCCTCTGGGCTGCATTCCAAACACTAAATCAGAACCCTGCAGTGGGACTGCAGAGTCCTTATTTACCTAGCTCACCCACTGATTCTGCTGCAGACTTAGATAGATGGTCCTTTACAGATGCCATTGCCTCCAACATCACCTGAGCTGAGTGTGGCTCATTTATAAAAACAACTTCCAACAGAGCAGGTATTAATGGCACTTAAAAGACTCTTTGACCTACAATACAACTAATGCTTGGGGGAAAACTACACCCTTATCTTACCCAGAGAAACCACTCAGCTTCTAGTTCTGAGGGACTAGATGAACACGAGTATTTGATAACACTAATTAAGTACTCATTCTGGGCCTTGTGGTAGATGCTTCTATTTAATCTTTCTACATATCATTATCCTCAGAGAGGTATATAGTCTTTTCTGTAACATCACACAGCTGGTGGCAGAAAAAAATATCTAAACCTAGGTCTTCCATCTCTAAGCTCACTACAGAATAACTATCAGATATCCTGCTTTAAATGAAGGGATTTAAAAGATGAACTTTTATACTTTATGGCTTTAATTAAGTACATTTTACAAAGAGAGATAAACAAAATTTAACGAATCAATTCAAGTTAGCAACATCAGGAACCTGGAATTCTGCCCTACCACTTCCTGGCTGAAATAAGGAAATGATGCTACCTCCTGGACCACAACCAAAGTGGGTCCCTGCTACCACGTACGCTTGCAAGAATAAACTCATTCCTGACAATCTTACAGGAGAGCCCTGGAAAAAGCCTTCTGGAAGCTGAACACACTGTGGGAATGCGCTTAAGGTTACTGAATAAAGATTCAGATGACTGCGACAGCCGGGAAGTCTAGGAACTATTTATCTGTAAAATAAAGAGACCAAGCCCAGCCGGAGTAGCTCATCAACCTATGAACCAGGAGGTCCCAGTCAGGGCACATGCTTGGGTTGTGGGCTTGATCCCCAGTGTGGGGCATACAGGAGGCAGCCAATCAGTGATTCTCTCTCATCATTGATGTTTCTTTCTCTCTCTCTCTCTCTCTCTCTCTCTGAAATCAATAAAAATATTTTTTAAATAAAATAAACCAAGACCTAGTGACATAAAAAGGACATGTTTAAGTTCAACACAAAACTTTAACTACTGTTTAACTTACTAATTTAAAACTAAACAGTAGCTAAATAATTCACAGTAAGAGAAAATCTGCAAAAGTGAAGCAACAGCCCCACCAGTCTGTGGTCGTCTTCTGTGCGTACAACCTGAGAAACAAATGCATACTGAGCACTTCCTGTGCGTAGAACATGGCTCTAGTCATTTCCTTTGTCCCTTCTCCACATGGGTGAGTGAGTGCGCTCTGCAAAGCCCAGGAATAAAGCTTGTTACCTGCAGATAAGTACACGGCCATGAACTGCTCCTGGCCCAGGATGTTCACGATGCTGGAGGAGAAGCTCCACAACACATACATATTTGCTGCCATGTGAAACAAGGAGAAATGACTGAACGTGGACAGCAACATTGGAGAACAAAGGACCTCTAGAAGAGAAGAAAAACACAGATTGGTAATCGTGGAACATACCCCAGTAAAAATAGTCTATTTTAGATTTCTTCATTATTATTGTGAAATCAAACATGGGAAACAAAAACAGAGCCAGTTGTGGTACCCAGGACATAGCAGTAAGAAAGTGGAGGCCCCTGTTCTCGAAGAGCTTACAGGCTATCCTCTGATTTTCCTTATAACTGTTAATAAGAACTCATCCTTTTTATAAAATTCAATTAACATAAAGCATATTTCTTTCATATTACCTCTACCTCAAAATAAAATCACACAAGTCAGACTTACTTGAGGCTGGATTGGATGTGAAATATCTGATCATTCCCCGCTGTAGAGAAGGTACTCTCCATAAACAGAATACAAAGACATTTGCAGCTATGATACCTACAAAATAAATATTTATAACTTAGGATAGTTAAAAATAAAAGCAAAGAAAGTCTGATTAGAAGTCCACCTGAATAAGATTTTCTACCACAACTATATAAAAGTATTACACACTTGGGGAGAAAAAGTGAGCTAAGGATTTTAAGTATCAAAACTGTCACATGTTGGTAAAGTCAGAGAATTCCTGAAAAATCGCAAATGCTCTAGGAGCTAACTTCTCTCACTCAGATCCATAGTTTACTTCTTCACAACAGTCTACTCTTCTAAATCAATAATTAGATCTATAATTACTGTTTAGTAGTGGCCAACCCATAAACAGAAATAATGTACAGACTAGGTCCTCTGGCGAAAGAAAAACTATGTAACATCACTTCTTTTTCTACAGAGAATGGTACGCTCCTTAAACTTAGGGATAGCTTATGAAACATCTATATATTATCTATGTAGATGAAGATCCACATGTTTGAGAAAAATACATTGGCTAAGAGTTCAGGAATAATGTGGAAGATTTATGCAGTTGCTTTTAAAAATGTTTACATTTGGGAGTTGGGTCATTTTCATATTTCTGCAAGAACTGATGTTACCAGAACTACCACTCAACTGAGTTGGTTTATTTAATGACAGAATTAACAATTTAGTCACAAAATTATTAGAGGCTGGATTGGATGTGAAAACTACAAACTTTGCCCGGCTGGGTGGCTCAGTGGTTGAGAATCAACCTTTGAACCAGGAAGTCATTCAGGGCACATGCCCAGGTTGCAGGCTTGATCCTTAGTGTGGGGCATGCAGGAGGCACCCAATCAATGATTCTCTCTTATCATTGATGTGTCTCTCTCTGTCTCCCTCTCCCTTCCTCTATAAAATCAATAAAAATATATTTTTTAAAAAACTACAAACTTTAAAACTACATTAATTTTATGTACCACAGCTCTTTGCACATAGTAGACACTCATCTAATTGAATTTAAAAAAATTGAAACATTTATTCATTCCTCAGTCTCTTTAGGCAACAGGCAACTAGCCCTTTCAACATCTACAATCATAATTAGGACTGCTTCCAACCTTCTGGTAAGAGGATTTTTTTAGAAGATATTCATTGTTCAGACCCTGCCAGCTGCTACATCTTGGAGTTACCGCTGGCTTCCATATTTGCTCACTCTATAAAGCTCTCAGCTACTCCCTGGGTTCCTAGTCTCTCCAGTGTTTGCTCTCCTACTTGAGAGTTAGGTACAGAAGGAAACTTCCACTTTCATAGATTCTAAGATGTTTCCCATTTAACATCTGCAATCAGGATGCATCTTACAATTGGTGGAATGTCATAGGTGAACTGGAAGCATTTTCCCTTTCTCCAAAGTAAATTAAATGGTGTTTACTGGTATTGCATCTAACTGACTCCATTATTTTTATCAGATTCTTATTAGTGGGGACTGTGACAGCTGTTATACCATCTTTGGTAACTAACTGGAACTCTTTCAAAGATGGTGAGAGGGACAGTATTTATGAAAGGATAAGAAAAAGGACTCATAGCAAGGTAAGTATGAGCACTGTGTATGTGCGTCTCCTAATGAGGCGCCTGGAACTCTAGGCAAGGCGGGTGAGCAGAAGGGCAGAACCTCCTCAGATGGGAGGAAAGACCTCAGGGGGCTAGCCTAAAGGAAGTGAGCAGTGATTACTGTGGTACCTGGGGTTCTTTAGTTTCTTTGGGGTGAGGTAAATACCTTGCCTTCCCAGAGAACTCTCTTAGGTCTAAGTTGTACACAGTGACTGGGATATCTCAGGGTAAAGAAGACCAAGAATAGTTTTGCCTAGGTTTCCAACGATCAGAAAGATGCAATCAGTCAGAGCTTTGCAGTTGCTCCAATTGTGATTCAATGCAAAGAGAGCAAGATAGGGCCCCTGAACCTGGCTGCCAAGGTGAAAATGGCCACAACTATTCTGCCTACTCTGCCAGTTCCACAAGCTCCTTCAGGTTCCTTCCAGAAACCAGTGACAGCACACATGCCTGGAAATCACAAGCACCACAACACTGTAGGGAAGTAGAGAGCATCTCTGGCTGTAGAGACTACAACTGGGGAAAAGACTTGAAAAAAGGAAAAATAACCACATATATCAAGGTCAACAGTAGTCAAAGAATTAACATTGCCAAGTTTTCAACCCAAATACAAGAAACCTTTCTGGTAAATTATGACAGAACTGGAGGCCTGGTGCATGGCATTCATGCACTGGGGGGGGGGGGGGGGGGTGTTTGCCCTCAGTGTGGCCTGCATCCTTTCACAGTCCTGGAGCCCTCGGGGGATGTCCAACTGATGGCTTAGGCCCGCTCCCTGCCTATGCCGCAGTTGGACATCCTTAGTGCTGCCGCAGAGGCAGGCTGCTACGCTTGGCAGCATGGCTTGTGGCTGAGTGGCATTCCCCCTGTGGGAGCACACTGACCACCAGGCGGCAGCTCCTGCATTGAGTGTCTGCCCCTCGGTGGTCCGGTCATTCCGCAGTTCAGTCGATTTGCATATTACCCTTTTATTATATAGAATATGGCCCTGGAACACACTGTAGTCCAAACTCCTCACACTTCATAGACCAGGGATCTATGGTTAGACATCCCACCAGTAAACTACCTAACAAACATACCCAAATCATGTATATGAACCACTATTATTCATTAAAAACACACTAACAAATTAAAAAGAAATGAGAAAAGTAGCAGGTATTTTCTTCTTTGCATATCCCATTTTGAAGGCCAATTATAGCTGAGAAAACTGTGGCTCTAAGAGGTACAAGCTTTCAGAGAGCCAAATTTAGTGGCCAAGCCAGAATTTCTAATCCAGAGCTCTTTCTAGTAGAGACATGGGTAGCCAAGAGGATTTCATTTGACCTTGGTCACTCTAAAACTTTGGACACCAGACAAAGGTCTTCTTACCAGGGAAAAAGCATAGGCTGTTCCCAGCAGCAGGTGAACAGAAAAAGGTGTGGTAATCCCTGGCCTATGAAGCAGCGCAAAGGTATGGGTGAAGGAGTCCAGTAGAACTGACTCTGTGCTAATTACCCTATAACCTGAGCAAGAGGTCTAACCTCTCAGCCTCAGTTTCCTCTTTTGTAAAATGGGGGTAATAAAATCTACCTTAAAGAATTGAGTGATGACTAAATGAAAAAGTATGATTAAATATAGCAGTCACACAGTGACAGCCCAATAAATCAGCAGTCGCCAACCTTTCGAACCTCACGGACCACCAGTTGGCAACTGCTGCAATAAATGAAAAATATAGTAGAAAGGAAATGGCCTTTACAGGTCTGAATCGTAGGTATGTCACTTAATAGCTTTGTGGCCTGTAGCATTTCACCCACTTCAGTTTCCTCATTTATAAAATGAGGATAATACTCCTACACCTCATGAAGGTTGTAGTGAAGCTTAAATAAGATAGTACATGTACCTAGTATGCAAACGCTCAAAGAAGTACAGTTTCTTCCAGAAGAAGTAAGAACATAAGGAACATAGTTAAAAATAAAATGGCAATAAGTGAGTACCTATCAATAATCACTTTAAATGTAAATGTAAATGGCTTAAAAGCTCCAATCAAAAGACAGGAATTGCTAAAGGTTTCTACTTATATCTCCATTTAGAAGGAGTGTTACCTACCTCCACTTGACCCAGTAACTTCATGGATAAGCTCAGAGCTATTGATTTGGGAAGATTTCTGCTGCCTCAGTGCCTACCTTTACCAAAAGTGATGGGTTGGCCCTACTGGTTTGGCTCAGTGGATAGAGCATTGCCCTGCGGACTGAAGGGTCCCAGGTTCAATTCTGGTCAAGGGCACATGCCCGAGTTGTGGGCTCAATCCCCAGTAGGGGGTGTGCAGGAGGCAGCCAGCAATGATTCTCTGTCATCACTCATGTTTCTATCTCTCTCCCTCTCCCTTCATCTCTGAAATCAATAAAAATATTTTTTTTAAAAAGTGATGCACTGGATTACATCAGTGAGAATAATGAAGTAAAGAAATCTCTCCTTCATAAAAAGTTTAAAAATTGGCAAAAATTGTCAGAATTTACTTTTTCAGAACTCTGCAAACTAGCCAAAGACTTGCAGCAGCCCAGTATTTAAGAAAAATGGTAGAATCCTGCTAAGAACAGTGAGCTTGAGGCATTGTAACTTGCCTAGCTATAAGTTATCCTTGAAAACAATCCACTCTCCTAGTGCAGCCTGGCAACCAACAGAGGTAACAGAGTGGACCTAGAACTCTTTCAAAGCCTCATTCCTAAACAATTGTTATCATCTGACCTATCTGATAATAGTTCTCTGGAAGACCCCACCCACTTGCAAGGCAATCGTCAATATTTGACCTGCCTGGGAGCTCAAGTACAAAACCCCCTTTCCAAGAGGGCGTTTGTCAAATACAATTACAGGCAAATGTTTTAAGTTTGAGGCTGCCTCGGGTGAGAATAATATTTAGGGCAAACAAGAGATTAAACAAAGCCACAATCTCTTCCTATTCTGTGTAACACTCAGAGAACATCTACAAATCCAAGGAAAGAGAGCGGCACAAGTGAATCTGTCACCCCATAGATCTATTCTCAATTAAAACCAGGGCTGAGCTAACCTCCCTTAGGACCAGAATAAGGAAAGCAATCAGGAGAGCTAAGCAAGGTTAACAACTGGTACCTCTGAAAAGAGACAAGAAGTAACTAAAGCACTAGTTTGTTAACCATGAGAATCTTAGTATGTGGTTAATTTATTATTAAGCTTCACTACCAAATGTTATAAAATTAGAATCACTACTACCAGAATAATTACTTCACACAAGAGAAGCCTGAGGTCACACTGAACCTTTCTTCAGCCTTTAAAAGTCACTTAGCCCGCCTGGAGCTCCTCTGCTCCCGGCAGCCAGAACCGAGGGGTAGAGTAACCCTTGGTGGCCCGGGGGGCGGGCGGCCTTGCCCGTCCCGGTGCCGCGCGAGGCACAGACAAAAAAAAGGATTTAAGATCATTAGAAAGATCATTCACATTTATGTGGTTCAAAGCACTTTACACTCAACGTTTGTCCTCTACTGCTATGTTCTTCATGTCAAATAACTAGATTTTTAAAACTTGTTTTATTGCTTAAAGTATTACAAAGAGTATTACATATGTCTCCTTTTTTCCCCGCCCTTAACAATCCCCCGGCCACCCCTACCCCCCAGTGTCTTATGTCCATTGGTTATGCTTATATGCATGCATACAAATAACTAGATTTGACTAAAGGAAAAGCAGGCTAGGCAAAAGAATTCGGACTTTTAATTATATACCGAAGATAATTTTTAATTATATTCTTTGAATAAATTATTTATTGACATGAGAAAGGCTTTAAATTCTGATCACAGGTTTCCTCAAAATTAAATGGCATAAAATCTTCATCATCTTCAAAGAATACGAGGTATCAACTAATTTTAAGATACTTTGAAAATATCAAAGATATCAAACTTTGCTATCTGCCCTGACCGGTTTGGCTCAACGGATAGAGCGGCGGCCTGCGGACTCAAGGGTCCCAGGTTTGATTCCGGTCAAGAGCATGTACCTTGGTTGCGGGCACATCCCCAGTGGGGAGTGTGCAGGAGGCAGCTGATCAATGTTTCTCTCTCAATGATGTTTCTGACTCTCTATCCCTCTCCCTTCCTCTCTGTAAAAAATCAATAAAATATGTTTTAAAAAAACAAAAAAAAAACTTGGCTATCCTAAGGGAGTTAATTTTGGATACTTTCAGAAAACAGGCACACCCACAAAAAACAAAACAAAAACCCAAACCCATTAATTCCATTGGGAACAGATGTGCTATTACAGCTATCTTGAAGTCATTTTTATTAAGATCTCACTGACTAATCAGTCTACTTTACGACGACATATCTTTAAAAATCTCAACCCTTTGACTCAAGATCCCACTCAACAGATTTTAATTGAGTGCCTTTACTGTGTGCAAGTTATGTGCTAGGTGCTATAACCAAAAGAAAAATCTCATTGATGTCCTCGAGGATGTTACATGTAAATTATGTAAGGCAGATTCTGTTATAACTTATTAAAAGGTGCAATGAGTTCAGAAAAATATGCACTTCTTGTAGGAAGCAATGTCTGAACCATAAGCTTGAAGACTAGATCAGGTACCAATGAGGACACAGAAAAACTGAAAGTTAAACACCTTTTCTCCACTTAGGTACAGAAAATTTAAGAGTATCATTTGGTCTAGTCATATTTGAGAAAAAGCAGTATTTTGCTATTTCCCTAGGGCAGTGGTCGGCAAACTCATTAGTCAACAGAGCCAAATATCAACAGTACGACGATTGAAATTTCTTTTGAGAGCCAAATTTTTTAAACTTAAACTATATCGGTAGGTGCATTGTTATTAACTTAATTAGGGTACTCCTAAGGCTTAGGAAGAGCCACACTCAAGGGGCCAAAGAGCCGCATGTGGCTGCGAGCCGCAGTTTGCCGACCACGGTCCTAGGGAGTTATTTTTTTCCTATGTGCACAATTGTTCAAGAACTTTCAAATCTGGCCCTGGCCAAGTAGATCAGTTGGTTAGAGCATTGACCCAATGCACCAAGTTTGCAGGTTCGATCCCCAGTCAGGGCACATCAAGAATCAACCAATGGCCCTAGCTGGTTTGGCTCAGTGGATAGAGCGTCAGCCTGTGGACTGAAGGGTCCCAGGTTCAATTCCGGCCAAGGGCACATGCCTGGGTTGCAGGCTTGATCCCTAGTAGGGGGCGTGCAGGAGGCAGCCAATCAGTGATGTTTCTCTCATCATTGATGTTTCTATCTCTCTCCCTCTTCCTTCCTCTCTAAAATCAATAAAATATATATTTTTTAAAAATCAACCAATGAATGCATAAATAAGTGGAACAACAAATGGGTGTTTTTCTCTCTCTTCCTACCCCTCTCTCTAAAAATCAATAAATGAAATTTTTTTAAAAAAGGACTTTCAAATCCATTTCCCCAAATTTCTCAAATAACTAAGTTCATATAATAAGTCTCAAATAACAAGTGTTATCCTGAAGAGTCAGATTTGTCTTTCTATAAAAATTTACAAAGAGTAAAAATTATCATGATGATGTGCATGGCATGCTTAAATTTAAAGAGGATTTTGTAAACAGCATGACACAGTAAAGAGAAAATCGCTTTAGAATCAGACAGACCCAGGTTTTGAACCTTGGTTCTACTACTTACTAGCAGTGTCGAAAAGTTCCTTCTCTGAAAGCCAGTTTCCTTATCTGTAAAAAGGGAAATAACTAACCTGTAAGCAACCTTGTGAGGTAGGGAA
>NW_006297821.1:2121047-2128051 GCF_000327345.1 Myotis davidii
AGTGTATAAAGCATTCTTCATAAAGAAAGCACTTAATCAATGTCCCCTTTTGTTTTTTTAATAGCGGAAGTAATAATTATTCATAGCCTATTTCACAAGCTGGGATTCTACAACAAAGATAGATCAAAATTAAAAACAATTGACCCAGAGCATCATTTATACCTTTATGCCACACTATTCCTTACACTGTGATATTAGCCTAAAGGTACAGAGACTCCCTATGTCTTCTAAACCATTGGTGAGCATGGTACAAAAGCCATTGACTGTGACATACTGTACCTTTTGGTTTGATTTCTCTTTCCTTGAATGGCTAAAACGTGTAAGCTAACACAAACCTGTCACAGTCCGCTGGCCATCACTTAGGTTATTCCACCACTTGTTAATCTAAAACAGAAGGAAAAATGCACATCACCATATGGTAAATGCTTTCAGGGCAGGCAAATGAAAAGCTAGAAAGAAAATGCTTTGTGCATGTGAAAATCACTGGTGAACAACAAACATAATACATGTGACAGAGTGGAAAGCCCAAGTGCTTTATAGGAGACGGTCTATATCCTCTACCCAGAGCCACTGATTAGCTCTGTGATCTACTAGTGGATTACTTCTAAACTTCAGTTTCCTGATTATAAAATAGAGATAGTAAGAGATATGTAATAGCATTCTTGTGAGAAATAACAACAAAGTAAAGCACTTACCATCCTATCAGATATAGGTAAGTATCAGTAAGTGGTTATTCACCAAGGTCCAATCTAGTTTTAAAATTTTGATAATATTTTCTGCTAAAATTACCCTTTTTTAGGTATAATAATAGTACCAAGGTTTAAAAAAAAGAGAAACAGAGAATCCTAGTCTTTCGGGGACACCCACTGAAATTTTTATGGATGAAATATGCCTAGGATTTGTTTTATAGTAATCAGTGCTGGGGAGGGAAGAGAAAGAAAGGGGACTAGATGAAAACAAAGCTGCCTGGCCAGTGTGGCTCAGTGGTTGAGCACTGACCCATGAACCAGGGGGTCAGGGATCAATCAATTCCTGGTCAGGATACATGCCAGGGTTTCAGGCTCGATCCCCAGTAGGGGGCGTGCAGGATGATGATTTTTCTCATCACTGATGTTTCTATGTCTCTCTCCCTCTACCCTACTCTCTGAAATCAATAAAAACATTTTTTAAAAAAAGAAAAACAAAGTAGGCCATGTGTCAATTATCACTGAAGCGGAATAATAAGAGTGCACTGTACTATTCTCTTTACTTTTTTTATCTGTTTAAAGTTTTCCATGATTAAAGTTTTTAAATAAAAAATATGCAAATTATGAAATTGAACCAGGCTTTATACGAATACAAATATACAAGGTTTTCTAAAATAAAATGTTATAGATCAATATGTACATGGATCCATCCTGAGAACCAGGAGGTTGCAGTTCAATTCCTGATCAGGGCACATGCCTGGGTTGCCGGCTCAATCCCCAGTGGGGGGTGTAGGACGCAGCCGATCAATGATTCCCTCTCATCATTGATGTTTCTAACTCTCTATCCCTCTCCCTTCCTCTCTGTAAAAAATCAATAAAATATATTTTTTAAAAAAAACAACAAAAATCTATAATGCAGACGTGTTGGAAACCTGTAACTCTCTAAGGGATCTGGGATTATAGAATAAATTAGTTTTACTATTTCTCAAACAAACTGTACTGGATAAAAATCACTGCTACTGGCGGCCAGCATGGCTCAGTGGTTGAGTATCAATTTATGAACCAGGAGGTCACAGTTTGATTCCCAAATAGGGCATATGCCCAGATTTCGGGTTTGATGCCCAGTGTGGGGCATTGAAGAGGCAGCCAATCAATGATTCTCTCTCATCATTGATGTTTCTCTCTCCCTTCCTCTCTGAGATCAACAAAAAAATATATTTTAAAAAATCACTGCTGTATTGTAGTTTTCACCTATATATATTCTATATTGTTCTGCTGACATACAGCCTCTCTGAAACAGGTAGGGCTCATGCTTCTTGTATGTATCTATAGGGAAGCAAAGTGAAAGGAATCCTTCTCTCTACCTGGAGGAACCTTCCTTAGGAAAAGAGAACCCAAGGCTGCCCTCTCAGACTCTTGCTGGCCAGGATTAAATTCCTAGGAAGGAGAAAATTGAAGAGGACATTGACCCTTTCTCCAAATTGGAGGGGCAATGTGTCATAAAAAAATGAAGGTGCTTAAAAACCACATGGACCTGGATCCACATAATAGCTTATGGCCTCAGTGCTCAATAAATATTTTCAAGTGAAATAAAATATATGTTTTATCTAAAAGGCAGTATTTTTTAAAAATCAATTAAGAGGAAAGAGGGCCGGGGGTGTGTGTGTGGGGGGTGTGTGTGTAAGAGATCAACCGAAGGACTTGTATGCATGCATATAAGCATAACCAATGGACACAAGACACTGGGAAGTAGGGGAGGCTGGGGGAAGGTCAAGGGGGGAAAAAAGGAGATATATGTACTACTCTTTGTAATACTTTAAGCAATAAAACAAAATTAAAAAAAAATACCAAAAAAAAAGAGGAAAGAAGGCCATCAACTTGCATATGAAGTACTGAAAGCTCTAAAAGCTATGTAGTATTTATACCTTCTTGCATTCATCGCAACAATGGATATTTATCAGAGGCATATGAACATCATGTCACTGAGAAGTTTTCTAAAATATACATAGTATCTCTACCCCCAAGGCATAAATATTTTGAAAAATACTCTGTAATTCTAATATGGAATATAGAATCAAAATAGCCCAGGAAGGCGATGCAAGTAAAACTGGCTCTTAAACTTTAGTAGGCCTGAGAGAGGCCACCAAAACATTAACAACTATCCCTAGTGATTCTTTTTTTTTTTTAGAGTAAGGATTGTTTTAAAAATATATTTTGTTATTGATTTCAGAGAGGAAGGGAAAGGGAGAGAGAGATAGAAACATCAATGAGAGAGAATCATTGATTGGCTGCCTCCTGCATGCCTCCTATGGGGATCAAACCCACAACCTGGGCATGTGCCCTTGACCAGAATCAAACCCAGGACCCTTCAGTCGCAGGTTGACGCTCTATTCACTGAGCCAAGCCAGCTAGGGCTCCCTAGTGATTCTTGATACACAGGGGTAGAGGGACAAACCGCCAGGAACACTGTCAAGTACAACAGTGCCAGATATATAAAATATTGGTACATACTTGTACATACTTGACTACAAATATTAAGTGTACTGATTTCACATATACTGATTTAATGTTGTCATTAACTAAAAACACTTCAAAAATAACCACACTTCAAGAACTGTGATCAATAGAACAAAGAAAGCAATGTTTATCTTTACCTCCTTTCTGAAGTCTCCTTCCTTTTGTGGTCTTATGCTCTCCAACCAATCAGCTTTTATACCATCAAAATAACTCTGGACCCTGGATTTCAGTGATTCATATTGCCAAATAGCAGCTGATCCAAATGCAAAGCCTGTAAACTATAAAAAATAGATTACAAAATAAACTTAAAAGAGAAATAAATCTATACATACTTCCAAGAACAATACTTCATTTTCATGGCTTTATACAAGCCAACAGAAGGAACATCTGACACAGTGAAACCTATTAGGTGAAGATAACACTTGTTTCCCATTTTCATGGTACCCTCAGGCCTATTAACAGCTAGAAATTTTTAAAGAAAATTCAAAATATTAACTTAATATCACTTGAAATGTTATACCAAATAAGAGGCCCATAAGTTTCTTCTTCAGGGCTTACATAAGTGAACCAGATTCTAACGGCAATTATTAAATTCATGCTCTCCTGTAATTATTTATGACCCGAAGATACCCAGATCCTTTTGACCCCTCCCCTCCAGTTGTCTTTAAGGAATTCAAATAGGACAAATGGTACTTTAACACTGCACCTGCAGCAAAGTACGTAACTCCTAGTAATATGAGCTCTTACCCCAACAGTGAAAAAAAAGGGCTTTACAAGAGTCCTTATAGGATAGGGAGAAGGGTAAAAGACTGTTTCTTCTACAGGAGGAACCAAAGCACTTCTCTTGTATGCTTCACCACTTGTTCCTGTGTCTGATTTTCGTTCAACCTTCCTGGGTGCTTTTCGGAATCCACATTTTTGCTGAATAAAAAAATTAAACCTATAGAGGAAAATAACAGATTAGAAACAGAACTGCATCTTGCAAACATCAAAACCTCTATGAACCTCTCCACTTGGCCTGCATCACCACTACCTCAATTTATTCACACGCAATAGCCCAAAAGAAGCCAAAACTCCCCCCAGGTAGGTTTTAAAGTCAAATCATTGAGCTGTGGAGGGAACTTGTTTGGGCTGTTACTGTGAATCAATCAACAAAACAATTTGTATCCATCCTCCACACAGAGTTTGCAGTCCTGTAAAAAACGGGAGAACTCCAGGGGAGTAGGGGAATAGGCAGATGGCGAAAAAGATGAGGAGGATTAAGATGCACAAACTGCCAGTTATAAAATTAATCACAGAAATGTAATGTACAACATAGGGAATATAGTCAATAATATTGTAATAACTACGTATGGTGACAGATGGTTGACTTATTGTGGTGATTTACTTTGAAAGGTATATAAATGTCTAATCAATACATTGCATACCTGAAAATAATACATACTGCATGTCAACTGTAATTTAAAATAAATGTTTAAAAAAGAGAAAGCAAAAATATGGGGAAATGGAGCGAAAATAGATTTTAAAAAGCTGAGCCCTGGCTGCTGCGGCCGAGTTGGCTGGGCATCGGCCCATGAGCCAAGAGGTGGGCTCCACCCCCAGGAGAGGGGCGGCGTGCAGGAAGCAGCCAATCAATGGTCTGCTCTCACACGGATGTTTCTTTCTCTCTAAAAATCAATCAAAATATTTTTCTTAAAATATATATTTAAGAAAATATATTTTGATTGATTTCAGAGAGGAAGGGAGAGGGGGAGAGAGAGAGAGAGAGGAACATCAATGATGAGAGCCATTCCTTGATCAACTACCTCCTACAAGCCCCATACTGGGGCTCAAACCTGCAACCTCGGCATGAACCCAACTGGTATCGAACCTGGAAACCTTCAGTCTGACGCTCTATCCACTGAGCCAAACCAGCTAGGGCAAAACAAAAAAAAATTTTTTTTTAAAGCTGGAGGACTCCAAGCTGTAAACTTGAATTAGCACAGAATGGCTTTGTTATTTGTTTGAAGTTTGGTCAATTTCCAGAACATTTATCTAAATCTTTATTGTTGAAAGTATTATATATGTCCCCTTTTTCCCCCCATTGACCCCTTTCAGCCCGCCCTCCCTCCCCTCCCCCCACCTCCGGGGTTCCAGAACATTTAATGTAAGTATAGCCCTTGAAGTCACTCCAAATTCAAATTAACGATTTCCTTTTATGAATACTGACCATTATAAATTGATGGATTTCCCCCATCTCCCTCCATTCTATATATTTCACTACCAGTTTTGGGGACACCCATCAAATGTTTTATAAAGGGTTTTTAAAAAATATACTTTTATTGATTTCAGAGAAGGGAGAGGGTGAGAGAGATAGAAGCATCAATAATTGAGAGAAAACCATTGATCAGTTGCCTCCTGCATGCCCCCGACCAAGTACTAAATTATTCTAATGCAAAAGCAACCAATACTGATAAACCATACTCTTTACACAGCTTCTACTTGGACAGACTCGAGTAATTTTCTTTCCAAATCATCTGGAATCTAAGTATTCCACTATCTCAGGTCTTCAACAGAAAAGCCTCTCCTAGGACTACGCTAGAGGCAAAACGATGCCCTCCTCTGATTCCATCCTCCCTCACTTCGCTAAACGCTAAATAAGGTAATTTGTAGAACATAGGCTTGAAAAAGACAGAAAGAAAATAAAATCTCGGTACTACCATCCTGCCAGCTATGTAACTGCTTCACTTAAAAAATGAGTCCACCCCAGTCCGAGTGGCTCAGTTGCTTGGAGCGTTGTCCCCTGCACCATAAGGTCATGGGTTCGATCCTGGCCGATGGGAGTGCAGACGGAAGGCAACTGATCAATGTTTCTTTCTCTCTTTCTCGAATCAATAAAACCATATCCTTGAATGACGATTAAAAAAAAAGAGAGAGTCCAGAAACGGGTGAAAAAGGTGAAGGGGTATAAAAGGTACAAACTTCCAATTACAAAACAAATAAATTACGAGGATAAACACAATACAGGACAGGGAATATAATCAATCTACATATATAAAAGTCTAAGCAACCGTTAAGACCTAATGACCAGAACAATGGGAATGACCAGTAGACCAGTTGCTATGATGTGCACTGACCACCAGGGGGCAGACGCTTAACGCAGGAGCTGGCCCCTGGTGGTTAGTGTGCTCCCACAGCCAAGCAGCCTACTCGTCTGGCAGGCCCCAGCAGGCAGCCAGCCAGGCCTGATCAGGACTGGGGAGACAGCCCCAACAGGCTCTGATTGCGGCCAGGCCTAGGGACCCCACCCGTGCACAAATTTCGTGCACCAGGCCTCTAGTATCTTATTAACTTTGTATGGTTACTAGACATATTGGAGACTCGCTCTTGGACACTTGAAAGTATTATATTGTGTGTCAACTATACTTTTTTTGAAAGAATGCTTGACGATTAAAAAAAAACAAAATCTAAAAAGGGAGGGCGGGGCGCGTGTCCAATGCCTTCCTCGCGGGGTCATGAGGCTGGCACGCCCGCAGCCCTGAGATTACTTCCCCTCCGGCCCTCCCCACGGGAAAGGGGCGGCACGGCTCGCGGAGCTGGACCGGCGGGCACTGCGCACCCTGCCCGGGGCAGGGTGTCGGCGAGAAGCGAGCACTGGGCGGAGGCGAGAGAAGGGGGAGGGATGGAAGAAGGGGCCGAGAAAACGGGATGAGCCGGAGCATCAAGGGAGCCCCGAGCGGCCGGAGCTAGAGGCCCAGAGGCGAGACGCCCAGCGGCGGTCTTTACCTGCGTCCGAGCAGCCGCGGCCGGGCCAGGGCCGCG
>NW_006297821.1:2128072-2140758 GCF_000327345.1 Myotis davidii
GCCCACGCCTGACCGCAGCACCAGCCTCTCTGCGCCCAGCCTCGCCACGCCATTTTCCCAACCTCTGCCCCACCATGGCCCGACCTTACCAACCCCTGCCCGGAACCACTTCCGGGGCGGGGGGAACCATAGAGCGCCGCGGAACAGCCTAGAGCGCCCCGGAACAGCCTAGAGCGCCCCCGCGCGGCTGAGCGGAGGCTGGACCATCCTGAGGAACCAGGGACCCGCCCGCTGGCCGCTCTCCCCGCCGCAGCCGCTGAGCCCCGACTTTGCAGATGAAGCCCAGAGGAAAAAGAGGAGGGAAAACTAGCGTTTACTGAGTAATGCCATGTGCCAGGCACTTTCCCTAATTGATTGCATTAATCCTCCCCAAACTCCTGAGGTTGGTATTATTACTGTTTGCAGTGGCTTAGAGGTTCAAAGCGAGTAGGTTTTCTTTCTTTTTTAAAAAAAATGTATTTTATTGATTTTTTTCCAGAGAGGGAGGGAGAGGGATAGAGAGTTAGAAACATTGATGAGAGAGAAACATCAGCTGCCTCCTGCACACCCCCTACTGGGGATGTGCCCACAACCAAGGTACATGCCCTTGACCGGAACCGAACCCCGGACCCCTTAGTCCGCAGGCCGATGCTCTATCCACTGAGCCAAACCGGTCAGGGCAAGGTTTTCTTAAATTACTGTTTTTTTCTGCATCTCACCATTTCATATTATGACATACTTAAGAGGATGTCTCATATCTTTACTAAAAAGTCTAAGCCTGAATTGAAAATATGGATGCTAGATAAAATTCAAACTTCAGGATTCAGCTCTTGCTACCTGTCCATCAGCTTTATCTCCTGCCACTCCGTCACCCCCTCCCACCTTAGCTGCAGCCACACTGAACCATTTGCAGTTTCTGAAAAGCACCTACTTCTTCCGAGTTCACATGCCATTCTCACTGCCCGAGACCCCTTTCGTGTCTCTCCCTTCTCAACCGACCTGACCTAACCGACTCGTCCTTCAGACCAACCCCAATCATCACCTCTTCTAGGAGACTATATGGGAGGAAAAAGTTTTCCTTGATACTTAGGGTCCCTAGCGGGGTCTGAAAATTAGCTGACAATGACAGTCACAGAAGAAAGCACACAAATCTTACTGAATTTTTACAGTGTCCATAGGAGCCTTTATGAAATGAAATGAAGTGACCAGAGAAGAAAGCTTTTACATCTTCTAGACCAGTGGTTCTCAACCTTCCTAATGCCGAGACGCTTTAATACAGTTCCTCATGTTGTGTGACCCCCAACCATAAAATTATTTTCGTTGCTACTTCATAACTGTAATGTTGCTACTGTTATGAATCGTAATGTAAATATCTGATATGCAGGATGTATTTAGGCGACCCCTGTGAAAGGGTCATTCGACCCCCAAAGGGGTCGCTACCCACAGGTTGAGAACCGCTGTTAGACAAAGTGTGGTAGGCAGTTAGACAGGAGCAGAGCAAGGACAATGGGCCAGGTACAGGAGGTCCCCAGGGTGGCCTAGCAACAGACAATCACCTGTGGGTGACTTTTCCTCCCCTCGCATACAGTTGGACACCGTGGTTGGGACCCCCGATCTTTCCTCCCTGGAGATAACATCTATGCCTCCGTTGTATGTATTTCAGCTCCAGCCCCAGATAAGCAACAAAACCAACCACAGCTGACCTCAGCGCCAGCTGCATTGAATAATGACCCCCTGCCCTGGTGCCGGCCAATCAATCAGTGGAGACCACAATCCAGAAAGGAGGCACCTGGAAAACTGCTGAATATTCTATTGAGATCTTCCCCTGAGACCTCCCCTACACTCTCCACCCTTAAGGCCCTTAGGATGGAGGACCCACTGCGCTTGCTCTCCTGGGAGCACACCTGTGCCTTTCCCTTTCCCCTTCCTGCACCTTACCATTAGCTTCCTCACTCCCACACTACAAAGGCCCTTCCTTTGCCTCCACAACTTGTTTCCTAAGCCCATTTCTCCTAGAAATTACTTTTTCTACCTCTGTGGTTTACCAAATAAATGTTCTCTTACAGTTTGGGTCTTGGCTCTGAATTCTTTCTTAGCCAGAACCCAAGAACCAAGGTTGCTGAATCCAGGTTTGGTCTGACCCCACTGGTCCGACATCTCGTGCCTTCCAGCTGCCTACAACAGAAGAAACAGTAACTTGTGAATAACTGACAAGACCGGCAGGTTTGGGCTAAAGGAAGTCACCTAGGGCTAGGAAGTCCTTCTCTTCCTTGACTAGGTGGATAAGATTTAGTTTAACAAGGTTTGCTTGCATATTACCCTGGCACCGGATCTCTGATCTCTGGGCTCATAAGAGTCTGTCTTGCCCTAGCCAGTTTGGCTCAGTGGATAGAGCGCCGGCCTGCAGACCAAAGGGTCCCGGGTTTGATTCCAGTTCAGGGCACGTACCTGGGTTGCAGGCTCCTCCCCAGCCTGGGCCCTGGACCTGGGCCCTGGACCTGGGCCCCCCTTTAATACCGGGTAGGAGGCAATCAATTGGTGTGTTTCTCTCACATCAGTATTTCATCTTTCCCTGTCTCATCTACTCTCTAAAAATCAATAGGAAAATATCCTCAGGTGAGGTTTAAAAAAAAATAGGGTCTGTCTTCAGGAAATGAGACATTTATTTCTTGCCTTTAAGGTAGAAAAGTGGAAACATTTTCTTCATTTACTGCTTCTTAATTTCCTTTAGCCCAAAATAACTTTTATGTCAAAGAAGCATATATTGTGGTGTTGGGGTCCAACCCCAGCAGGTCCAGGGGTCCCCAAAGGTGTGGACGGAGTCGGCGAAGAAGGAATGACACAGAGACAGCGTTCAGTTGATCAGCAGCCTAGCCAGGATCTCTAGCCAAGTTCTGGTCAGGATCTCCAGCCAGGTTCTGTGTCCATGTTCTCTTGCTAGGTTCTCCAGCCAGGTTCTGTCACCAGGTTCTATCCAGGTTCTGTAGCCAGGTTCTGTCTCTAGGTTCTTCAGCCAGGTTCTCGCGCCAGATGCTGGGGTCCAACCCCAGCAGGTCCAGGGGTTCCCCATAGGTGTGGACGGAGTCTTTATTCCCTCCCTAACTTCAGGGGAAAATCCCTACCTGGGGAAACAACCTTTCTTGGAGAGGTGACCTTGGTTAAAACACATAGCACCAAGAAGGCGAGCAAACATATTAAGAACAGTATGCCATATACGCCAGGTCCCTTGAAACATATGCTATGCAGATGTTCCTTCCCTGCAGCGACTGTGTCAAGCAGTGAGGATGGACCGGCTCCCAGCATTGTGGTGACATATTCTGGTTTCTCTTAAGGCCCTTCCTAGACCTTCACTTTAATTTAGATGACCTTTATGTGTGCTTTAATACTGCTCTATGCATATTAGTAAAATAGCATTGCATTCATTCCATAAGTACTTATTAAGCATCCCTACAGTATGGCAGGCAATGTTACTAATTCTGGAGTGTATTTTAGAAAACACTGTCTCTGACATCACAGAGATCCTACTCTATTGGGAAAAAAGGGACCAAGTAAATAAACAGGCAATTGCAAGACACTGGGGGGAAGTGCTACAAGTAGGGAAGAAGGCTCTGTGGGAGTTTAGAGGAGGGGGATAACACAGTCTAGAGATGAGGACTAGGAACCAGGAGAGAAGACTCCCCAGAGAAACTGAGGTAGGTCAGCAAGAGAAGTGAAGGGCCAAAATGTTCTAGATAGAAAGAGTCGCATTTGTGATGTCTTCCAGGGCATGACTTGGGGAAACTAAAATAAATTCACTTTGGTTATGCCATAGGTATCGAGTCTGGGATTTGGATTTTAGTCCCTTTGCAAGCTAGTAAGTTTGGGTGCTGAGGGAAACCAGAAGACTCTCAAGTCCGAGATGTAAGCTTATTGCCCACAGCTCAACAAGCAGTGTGAGCATTATGTTTGCATGGGCTTCCCTTGTTCTCTAAGTCCCGCAGCAGCAATGCCAGGGGCCAGATGGATGCTGAACATGCAGTCGATTTGCATCTCAACTGAACTGGGGGCATCTACCATTTTCATGGTAAGCAGTAAGCAAGCAAACAACCTTGGAAGGTAAAGATGTTTTCCTCCAGAGCACAGGCACAGGTTTGTTGAGTGGTTCTCAACCTTCCTAATGCCGCGACCCTTTAATACAGTTTCCTCATGTTGTGGTGACCCCCAACCGTAAAATTATTTTCGTTGCTACTTCATAACTGTAATGTTGCTACTGCTATGAATCGTAATGTAAATACCTGATGTGCAGGATGTATTTTCATTGTTCTCGACCCACAGGTTGAGAACCGCTGGTTTATAGCCTTGTGTTTAGTCTCCTTGGGCTTCCGTAAGAAAATACCATAGGCCAGTGGCTCACACAACAGAAATTTATTTCTCACAGTTCTGGAGGGTGGAAGCCTGAGGTCAAGGTGCTAGCATGGTCCAGTTCTGCTGGGAGCTCCTTGCTCTGTCCTCACATTGGCAGAGAGACAGCAAGCTCTCTGGGGTCTCCCCTTCAAGGAACACTAATCCCATCACAAGGGCCCCACCCTCACGATCTCATCTACGCCTGATTATCTTCCAAAGGCCCATCTCCAAATTCCATCACATTGGGGATCAGGGCTTCAACATACAAATTTTAAAATTAAGGGGGACATGCCCGGCCGGTGTGGCTCAGTGGTTGAGTATCAACCTAAGAACCTGGAGGTCTCGGTTTGATTCTGGGTCAGGGCACATGCCTGGGTTGCAGGCTCAATCCCCCGAGTGAGGTGTGTAGGAGGCAGCCAATCAATGATTCTCTTTCATCATTGATGTTTCTATCTCTCCCTCTCCTTTCTTCTCTGAAATCAATAAAAATATATATTAAAATAAATTAAGGGGGACATAATTTAGTCCATAACACTTTGTTTTGTTTTAAATATATTTTTAATGATTTCAGAGAGGAAGGGAGAGAGAAACATTGATGAGAGAGAATCATGGATCAGCTGCCTCCTGCACGCCCCCCTATTGGGGATCAAGTCCACAACCTGGGCATGTGCCCTGAGCGGGAATCGAACCTGGGACCCTTCAGTCTGCAGGCTGACGCTCTATCCACTGAGCCAAACCGGCTAGGGCAAGTCCATAACACTTTGGAAGAAAAAGATACTGTTGCCCTCTAGACCAAAGGCACACTTACTGCCTATTATAAAGGCTTTCAATTCCCTGACCTCAGCATTCCTCTCCTATAATGCAACCCAGCCCACCGAGTGTGCAGGTGTCCTGCAGCCCTCTCTGAGTTGCCCCATGGGAATTGGAACTCAGGGACCCAACACAGAAATGCTAATACTCTAGCTAATGCTATTGCTACGAGCAATAAATTGTCCTTCATCTCTGACTCAAAAGTCTCGTGTTTTCTACCAGCATCCATAAAACTGTCAGGCTGCCGTGTTAGCTTTCAAGTAGGGTAAACTATCAGAGCACGCACAGCCAGCTCCTACGTGGGACCCATTGTCAACAGAGTAAAGTCCAAAGCTGTCGGTAATTTTTATGGGTTTCTTTGAGCCACACTGATGACAATTGCCCGGAAGCAAGATTAAAAACTGCCCCAGAGAATGACAGTTTTACAGTTTCTTTTATGGATTTGTAGTTAAGGAAGATCACCTGAAGGTCGGAGAAAGCAAGGTTGGGATTGAATTGTAGGATAGTTAACAAGCATCTGTGCTCCTGGAGAGTGGGTATGCCTCCAAGGGGGTCTTAAAAAGATGATTACTCTGGCATTTCAAAGGCGTATGAACCTGGATGCACAAGAACAATGAACAGGGTTTGCTTAAGGTGATTACTCTGGCATTTCAAGGGTGTATTAACCTAGACCAGCCGTGGGCAAACTATGGGCCGCAGGGGGGATCTGGCCTGTTTGAAATGAATAAAACTAAAGGCAAAGATAAACGTTTTACTAAAGAAATGATATGCCTGAGGTGTGCTACCACCATGACCTACCCAGTGAGGAATTTATGATCAAATCACCCTGAGAGGTTATTTTCTATAGAGCCCCCCCTTTTTTTTGTCCACACTGAAATGTTCATTTCAGAGGGAGAGCTTCCGTAGGTGCTGACAAGAACTTGGGGTGGCCATAGGCTGATGGCTGAAGAGGAATGAAACTGAAAGTTACTAAAGATGAGGAAGCTCAGAGAGTGAGAGACCCGGATGTTGACTGGGCTGTTTACATTAACTTGGGGTCACTTGGGGTTGTTAATTCCACTCTAGGACCTGGAGTGGAATCCTGAGATGTCAATGAGAGTGACAGTGAGCCGGTGATTGATAGTGCTGGAGAAGTGCTAAAGATACAGGGCAGAGCGTCAACAGAGGAGAAATACATGCCCAAGGAGATCTGTGGACAGATGGTCTGAGAGAACCATTAGGCCACCCTGGCCGGTGTGGCTCAGTTGGTTGAGCATTGTCTCATGTAACAAGAAGTCACCAGTTCAATGCCCGGTCAGGGCACATGCCGAGGTTGTGGGAGGTAGTAGATCAATGTGTTTCTTTGTCCTTCTCCTTTCCTCTCGCTCTAAAAAAAAAAAAAAATCAATAAAAACTTGTTTCTTAAGCCCATTTCTTCTAGGAATTACTTTTTCTATCTTTGTGATTTTATCAATAAATGTTCTCTTACATTTTGAGTCTTGGCTCTGGATTCTTTCCCAGCCAGAACCCAAGTACCAAGGTTGCTGAGCCCAGGCTTGGTCTGACCCCACTGGTCAGACACCTGGTGTGTTCCCATCACCTACAACAAAAGTACAGGCAGCGCTCCGCAAACACCACACAGCCCCTCACTGTTATTGAGTTAATTTTTGACTGTTAGCTATCCTATGCCCAACTATGTAAAAGAAGTACATATGCGTCTATCATTTTACTGTTTATCCAACCCCAGAGGCCTTCCCACTGTGCCCTCTCCCACCTCCCTAATTGATCACCAATGGATTTCATGTAACCCACATATAGCTCCTCTCTTGATTGCAATGAATAAAATAAGGTGCAAAACTGCCATTCTCTGGAGCAGTATCTCAATCTGTGGAGATTTTGCTTCCCAGCAATTGTCGTCAGTTTGGCTCAAACTCACAACAATTCTCCACAGGTTTGAATGTTTCTTACGTTGACACTCTAAAAAAGCCCATTAAAAACCTTATGAAAGATATTATAAAGCATCCAGATGCCTCGCCATACAAAGAGGTACACAGAGCAAGATCCAGCAGGCCCCAGCACAGGCGCTCCATCCCCACGGAACTGGAGTGCACCACCCTCCCAGCTCTAAAAAAGTCCATTAAAAACCTTATGAAAGATATTATAAAGGATCCAGATGCATTGCCATATAAAGAGGTACACAGAGTAAGATCCAGCAGGCCCCAGCACAGGCGCTCCGTCCCCACGGAACTGGAGTGCACCACCCTCCCAGCACGTGGACGTACTCACCAACTGGAAAACTCATCCAATTGTTTGTTCCAGTCTTTACAGAAATTAATCTTCAGTCTCTCCCCACCCCTTTCCTGTGTGGGGCTGAAAGTTCCAGCCCTCTGCTGTAGGCTGGAGAACGGCACCAGGCGGGGTCAGATTAGACCTGAGTTCAGCAACCTGGGACCCTCCTGCCCCAGCGCCGGGTCAGGGGACCTGAGGCCATGTCCCCCGCCTGGCAGGGCTTGACAGGGGACCTCAGGCCATGCCGCCCACCCAGCGGGGCTTGACAAGGGTGGGGCTGGCCGGGTCTGGATCTAGTCCAATGGGGGTGGGGCATCCAGGTCTGGGTCTTGCACGATTTTGAGGTGCATGTGGGTAGGCAGGGACTTGACTCTGGTTGATAGGAGGAAGATTTTCATATACATTTTACTAATGTTCTTTCATCTCTGACACTTCTATTATAGAGAAAGGGCAAATAGCAATATTAAAATGTTTCCTCTAATTAATTCCCTTTTAATGTGTACGAATTTTGTGCACTGGGCCACTAGTTTATTGACAAAATCACAGGGAAGAAGTAATTCCTAGAAGAAATGGGCTGAGGAAACAAGTTACAGAGGCAGAGGAAGGACCCTTGGAGCTCGGGAGTGAGGAAGCTAATGGTAACACCTGGGGAATGGAAATGGCGAGGAGGGAAGGGAAAGGTGCTGGGCCTGCGTGCTAAATGCTGGGTCCTCCATCCTAAGGGCCTTAAGGATGGAGAGTTTAGGGGAGGTCCCAGGGGAAGATCTCAATAGAATCGTCAGCAGTTCTCCAGGTGTTTCCTTTCAGGGTTGTGGTCTCCACTGATTGTTTGGCACTAGGGCAGGGGGTCATTGTTCAATGCAGCTGGCCCTGGGGTCAGCTGAAGCTGGTTTGGTGGCTCTTCTGGGCCTGGAGCTGAAATGCAACTGAGGTCTAGATATTATCTCTAGGGAGGAAAGGTCAGGGGGTCCGAATCCCTTGACCTTCTATATGCTGGGGTACGAAAGGTCACCTGGGGACTAGGTCCCACCCTGCAGTTGTCCTTTGCTAGGCACCCAGGGCCTTCCGTCCCGGTGACCTTCTGTGCCTAGCCCCGTGGTCGGCAAACTGCGGCTCGCGAGCCACATGCGGCTCTTTGGCCCTTTGAGTGTGGCTCTTCCTAAGCCTTAGGAGTACCCTAATGAAGTTAATAACAATGTACCTACCAATATAGTTTAAGTTTAAAAAATTTGGCTCTCAAAAGAAATTTCAATCGTTGTACTGTTGATATTTGGCTCTGTTGACTAATGAGTTTGCGGACCGCTGGCTAGCCCATCATCCTTGCTCTGCTCCTAACTGCCTGCCACTGATTGACCTTTGTTAGGGACAAATACTGCCTTAGGACATGACTACCCACCATGAACCGCCTTTAGTTAAAAAGTGTTCATTTCAGACCAGCCTATGTGGTTACTTTAAGTCTCCCAGTTTGTGAGGCCATGACACAGGCCTCCCCCACGGTTTAGTTTGTGGCTCCTTTTCATCCGCACAGTAATGATTGATAGCTTACTAATGAGAAACATTGGCTTGCTCATATGTCCCTCTTTTAAGTAACTCAAGGGAGAAAGGCGAGACTTCTCAGGACCCTGCAGCTTCACCGAAGCAACGCTGCCATGTGGACTCGGGGTGGGCACTCGGTCTTTCACCCACATGGGGCAGAGCCAAGCCTCTATCAGGCTTCTTGCCCAGCCATCACCCACCTCCTCCCCCCCAACAGATAAATGTGTGCAGGGCCTGAGAGCAGCCAGAGAAGACCCATGGTTGTACCATTTTACATTCTCACCAGCAGTGTATGGGAGTTCCAGTACCTTGGGATTGTCAGGGTTTTGTTTTTAGTAATTCCAATAGGTGTGTATTGGCATCTTATTTTTTTTAAAGTAGCTACTCTTTTTTAAAAAACATATATATTATTGATTTTTTTACAGAGAGGGAGGGAGAGGGATAGAGAGTTAGATACATCAATGAGAGAGAAACATCGATCAGCTGCCTCCTGCACGCCCCCCACTGGGGATGTGCCCGCAACCTGGTACATGCCTTTGACCGGAATCGAACCCAGGACCCCCCAGTCCGGAGGCCGACGCTCTATCCACTGAGGCAAACCGGTTAGGGCAGCATCTTATTGTTATTGATTGATTTGAGAGAGAAGGGAGAGGGAGAAACATTGATTTGTTATTCCACTTATTCATGCATCCATTGGGTGAACCCTGTATGTGCCCCGACAGGGGATCGAACCCGCAACTGTGGGGTGTCGGGAGGATGCTCTAACCAACTGAGCTACCAGCAGCTGGCATCTTATTTTATTTCCTTAATTCAGGTTATTCTTTTTAAATAAACAAGACTTTTCTGGACACAACGTCTCAAATCTTGGCAGTCCTCGGGTTAAGTACGGAGTCCTTGGTGGAGAACTTGGAGGGAAGCAGTGGCACTGGCTGCTGGCTGTACCTGATGGGAGAACAGGATGTTTTTTCATCCTAGGTCTGCAGGGACCGGCACGTCTTCCCTCTGGTCAGCAGAGGGCAGGAGAGGGCAGAAAATAAGCCGCCCGGTTTGGGGCTTATCAGACACCAGCATCGATTGTATTTGGACACCTTGTTATATTTACAGTTTTGCTCAAATGCCAATGCCACCGAACCTACTTAACTGCTACCTTGTGAGGCTTGACAAATTAACCGTGTGTAATGATTCAGTGCCAAATCTTAACTAACTTCGTAACATCCTTCCATGCCAAAGCGTAACTAACCTAACCTAACCGAACCTCCCAAACTGAGCTACCTTTGTAGAACCCTTAATAAGTCTACTCTCTAATGACACTGTGAAGAGTGAGCTTGTGTTAGGGCTGTGGCTCTCAACCTTGGCTGCACATTAGAATCGCCTGGGAATCTTTTTAAAATCCTGATTTCTGGGCCTCATCCTCCAGAAATTCTGTTTCTTTGTTACTAATGTTGTGGCCCCACCCCATAACAAAGAAACAGAATTTCCGGAGGATGAGGCCCAGAAATCAGGATTTTAAAAAGATTCCCGGGTGATTCTAATGTGCAGCCAAGGTTGAGAACCGCTGTGTTGGGGGAACTCATAAGCAGCTGAGCTAGGTGGGTCCCTGTTCTTCATCACCTCCAACTTTGCAGGAGCCAAGAGACGCCAAGGAAAGACGGAGGGGACAGGTCTCCCGCCCACCAGCTAGCTGTGAGCACTCTCCATAGTGCCTGGGACAGGGAAACTCGGATGGTCCTGCACAGATTTCCTGGGGCTGGGGCTGGGGCTGCAGAGTGCCCTGAAGATGTACTCCAGCCTGAGCCCCTGGCTCCCGTCTGGCAGTGGAACCGAAAGGTCCTAAGAAGGGTGGCAAACATCAGGAAGAGCTCCATCCTAGCCAGCTGGTCCCCTGGGCACACCCCATGCCCTGGAAGCAGAGGGAAAGGGCAGAGGGTGGCAGCTGTCCCTGTCCGACCACACCCCCTACCCACCACCCATGCCATAGCGATGTGCCCAGTACAGCGGAGGATGGCAGACAGGCCTCACTGACCACGAAGTTTCCCGCCTTGTCTGGGAAGTGACTGGGGTTGAACTGTTGGGGGGTCCCCCAATACTCAGGGTCATAGAGCACAGAGGCCAGGTTGGGCAAGATGATGGTGCCCTGCACAGAGGAGCTGGTGTGGCCCAGGGGGCCTCAGCTGGCCCAGCACCCAGCCCTGACACTGGGCTGCAGTGAGCATGGCGAGCACCCCATGTGCTAGTGAGTCGCCCAGGGGCCAGGGAGCCTCGTGGAGACTCCGCAGGCGGGTCCTCTCTGGGTTCCCTCCCTCCAGGCTCACATCAGTGAAGTGGCTGAGCACCTCTACCCTAAAAGCTCCCAACCCAGGCCAGACATGCCCACTGCATTCCTATTTGGGATGCACGGAGAAGCTGTAGGCATGGCTGGAGGGGACCAAGTTCTGCAGGGCAACATACACTGTGTGTGTGTGTGTGTGTGTGTGTGTGTGTGTGTGTGTGTGTAAGAGAGAAGAAATGACATGTAAGACTAGAGGAAGAAAGACTGAGTAATGAGGAGAGGAGACAGAAAGCTTCACTATAGGGCTGGGGTGAGGAGAGGTAAACCCTAACCCTAGCCCTCACTGTACCTCAAAGAAGAAGTGAGTGATAGGAAAGGGAATCTGACTGATCCGATGGGAGCAGAAAGGAGCCAAAGGCTCCTTCTGTTGGTGATTTCTGCTCCTTTCCACATGGGCCCTGGGCTGACCAGGAGGCCAGGGTGGAGCCAGGATGGGGTTGGTTATGGAACCGGGACCTGGGACACTCAGGGGTTCTGAGGAGGGCTCATTTAACAACCACCAGAGAATTAAATCAACCGCCTCTGTGGGGGCCAGAGGACTGCCACGGGAGTCTTGGTTTTGACAAAGGAATCTTGAAATTAAAAACAAAACTGAGCAGTGGTTAGAGCATCGGCCCGCAGACTGAAGGGTCCAGGTGTGATTGCAGTCGAGGGCATGTACCTCTGTTGCAGGCACGTGCAGAAGGCAACCAATTGATATGTCTCTCTCCCCCCTCCCCCACTTCCACTCTCTAAAAATCAATGGAAAAAAATATCCTTGGGTGAGGATTAGCAAAACGAAACAAAAACACACACAAAAAACCCCCCAAACTCAGCAAAGTTTGAAGCCTGCATCCCAAATAGGAGCCAGTAAGGAATGCAGAATTTGGACACTATAAATACTTTCAGAAGGCACTTTTTTCTTTGTTTCAGTTGCATTATTGCAGCTTACGGGAGGGGGTAGTCCTGGTCATCCAGACCTACAGGCGCCCAGACCTGGTCCCTCTATGGCAGGGGTCCTCAAACTTTTTAAACAGGGGGCCAGTTCACTGTCCCTCAGACCGTTGGAGGGCCGGACTATCGTTGAAAAAAAAACTATGAACAAATTCCTATGCACACTGCACATATCTTATTTTGAAGTAAAAAAACAAAATGGGAACAAATACAATATTTGTATTTGCATGTGGCCCGCGGGCCATAGTTTGAGGATCCCTGCTCTATGGTTTTAAGCAGAGGGCTTGGGAGGCACATGTTCTTGCTGCTGCCTCGTGAGCAAACATTCCCTAACTATAGTCCCGGGAATTTCCCCGTTTTCCCTGCCTGGGATGAAGTAACCTCTGACTCACAGCAGTTCTTAATACTCACCTTCAGATGCAGAGGCTCCTGGCAAGATGCTCTTTCC
>NW_006297821.1:2140780-2144059 GCF_000327345.1 Myotis davidii
CCAAAATCATGTGTATCCTGCTCTGGGCGAGGTCCCGGGCTTCTTGCAAAGTGACGGACTGATCTTAACTCCTGGACAGGCTCAGAGCAGAGCCAGTCCAGTACACAAAAAGGCAACTTTCTCTCTCCCCCAAATTACAGAGCCACTGCCTGCGGGGTACCCACCCCCCCCTCCGGGGACTCTCCACCAGCTTCTTCCCAATAAGTGGCAATTTGAAGTTCATGATCGGGTAGAATGAGGAGAGACAGGCGTGAGACGCCACCGCTGTGTCAGGAAGCATTGCTGTTGTCATCATCACTCCATGGAATATCCGTAGCATTCAATGATCTACGGTCAAGCTTTGGTTCCACTTTCAGGAGACATCTCTCGCTCACGTTACACAAGCTCGGTATTGATTGCAGGCTGCTAATTGTCCCCTGGAGCCCTGGTCACAGAACAGCTCCTAGAATCAAATGGGCAGGAATGGACTCTTACTGAGGACATTTCTAATCTCAAGTGGTAGTACACAGAGCTGAATCCTGGTTCCTTCCTTTTATTTTTTAAAAATATTTTTTTATTGATTTCAGAGAGGAAAGGAGAGGGAGAGAGAGCTAGAAACATCAATGATGAGAGAGAATCACCCATCGGCTGCCTCCTGCACACCTCGCACTGGGGATCAACCCTGCGACCCGGGCATGTGCCCTGACCAGGAATTGAACTTGGGACCCTCCAGTCCGAGGGCCGATGCTCCATCCACTGAGCCAAACCAGCTAGGGCCCTGGTTCCTTCCTTTTAAACTTGACCTAAATCGGCACAGCTTCAGACAATCAGGACACGGAGCATCCTGCCGGGCCAGTAGCTAGAGGAGCTGATGACATGGTCCTGCCGTCACATTCTGGGAGACATTCGTCAGACCTAAGAACTTGCTGGCCAATTACTGCCAAGGACAGTCCAGTATCAGGCAATCTAGCAGATCAATGGGCAATGCAAAACATCTCCACTTCACACATTAGTGCATTGATTTACGCAGAGAGGTATCTTTGGAGCAACACAAATAGAGGGAGTGTGGTGGAAAGAGCAAAAACTTTGGATTCAGAGGGACATAAATTTAAAACTCAGTTAAGTCACTTACTGTGTGTTCGGGGCAGTTACTTGAGCGCTCTAAGCTGAAATTTCAAGTCTGTTAAAAAAAAAAAAAAAGAGAGAGAGAGAGAAAGAATAACAGCCCTAGCCTGTTTGGCTCAGTGGATAGAGCATCAGCCTGCAGATTGAAGGGTCCTGTGTTCGATTCCAGTCAAGGGCACATGCCTGGGTTTCAGGCTTGATCCTCAGTAGGGGGGTGTGCAGGAGGCAGCCAATCAATGATTCTCTCTCATCATTGATATTTCTCTCTTTCCTTCTCCCTTCCTCTCTGAAATCAATGAAAATATATTTTAAAAAAAGAATAACAATAACATCCAAAGGACAGGGCTGTTAAGAAGAAATGTGTGTGGAAGCAGGACTCTCACGCTTGATTAAATTAATAATAAATGAATAATCACAACCTGGCAGGGAGCTTGGAGTCAAAACTGCTCTGAACCACAGTTTTTTTTTTTTTAATACTTTTTTTTAAATATATTTTTTTATTGATTTTTTACAGAGAGGAAGGGAGAGAGATAGAAAGTTAGAAACATCGATGAGAGAGAAACATTGATCAGCCGCCTCCTGCACATCTCCTACTGGAGATGTGCCCGCAACCCAGGTACATGCCCTTGACCGGAATCGAACCTGGGACCTTTCAGTCCGCAGGCCGACGCTCTATCCACTGAGCCAAACCGGTTTCGGCTGAACCACAGTTTTAAGAGTTAAACCAACACAGTCATGACGGAGAAGACTGGGCCCCCTACCGTTTTTCCCTATCATTTTTTAAATTATGGAGATAATAATTTTAGCCCACTGCCTCATACAGTTGTACCAGGAGATACACGGTACACTCAAATTGGGTATACTGAAGATAGATTAGTAAAGAGATTGTTTACAAAGGTGCATGGGCAGGAGTTAGGAAAAACACAGGCATAGAGCTAGCCATGATGGGGTCCCCTTTATGCTCAAGTCTTAAAGACTCAGGAGACATTGTTTAATGGGTTTAATGTGGAAAACCCAACACCAACCTCCCCATCAACACAGTCACTGCTTTCCCATTTCTACACCTTTGCTCATGCAGTCCCCTCCACCTGAAGGGCCTTCCCACTCTAGCGGGAGACTTGCTTGCTCTGCTCCCAAATATATTGAACTTTGACAAATTTCATCGAGAAGTGAATAATTTCCTGATACCACATTCTGAAAGGGCTTTTTTTAAAAATTGATTTGAGAGGGAGAGAGAGAAACATCAATTTGTTGTTCCACTTATTTATGCATTAATTGGTTACTTGTAAGTGCCCTAAACAGGGACTGAATCCACAACTTTGGTGTAGGGAGACTACACTCTAACCAAATGAGCTACCCGGCCAGGGCCCCTGAAAGGGATTATTGTGTGGACTATTACCTAGTAGACAATGTTGTCAACAGAGATTTTCTGGAAGATGTAGCAGCAGCTTTCCTCATGCGCCTGTTTCTGAGGGTGACTGCAGTACTGGCCAAGGACAAAGTATTGAAACCAGAGTGGATGGTGGTCTTTCTGTGAGTATAACTTGGGGTGACTGGGGTGGGTGATTATGGGCATAACCCTACCATGTCTGGGAATGGGTGGGTGACATGTACCTTCCCAAACACTGTTTTTGCTTATCTAAATGTGAATGTGAGTGGTTGTATCACATGGTACATGGCCCATCATCCAGCTGCTGGCTCCCAGGAAATGTACATGAAGGTTGCTTCGGCAAAACCCTCCCACTGATTTCTTCAAGGCTTTGGCCATGTCTCTGGGAGGCAGTTTGGTGAGTTAGTTTGGACAGTCTGTTGCCTGAGGACTCCTACGGCTGGTTTGGGGGAGGTCCAAACCCTGGAGACCTTTTTGGCAGCAGCCCCTGGGCCTACATGCTGATATCAAACCTTCATTTATTATTATTATTTTTAATGTTTTTATTGATTATAGAGAGAGAGGGGAAAGAAACATTGACGAGACAGAAACATCAATGGGCTGCCTCCTGCACACCCCCTACTGGGAATCGAACCGGTGACCTCAGTGCATGGGTCGACACTCAACCAACTGAGCCACACTGGCCAGGGCAATGGGTTTTTAAAATCATTCCTCTCTTCCTCTTGCCTTCTTGGTTTTCTGTCCCTTTCTTCCTCTCTCCCTCCCTCTCTCCTTCCCTCCCTTCT
>NW_006297821.1:2144170-2156577 GCF_000327345.1 Myotis davidii
ATATATATATATATATATTAGTGATTAGAAAAAGCTAGAAAGGTGGCTTTAAAAAAACATTTTGTTTTGCTCAGGGATTTGGGAAGGGCTCAGCTGGTGGTTCATCTCTGATCTATGTGACATCAGCTGGGGTGGCTGGGGCTGGAGGTTCCACTTCCAAAATGGGTACAGGCAGTTTTTGGTTTCTTCACTGCACCTTTCTGCATGCATTACTTTTATTATGACTTTATGAGTCATTCCTCATAAAGGTTTCTTTTCCTTGATGCCCCCCCCCCTTTTTTTTTGTCTCTTTGAAGTGATCAAATTCAAATGACCAAAATGGAAATCTATAACACTTACTTCTTTTAACAAATATTCTTTGAACATCCATGGATAGGCCCTATTCAAGAGTTAGTTGTGTAGTGTGATACTTATTAGGCTCTTATTATATGTAAAACATAATACTTAAGCCAGAAATGATAAGGTACACAAAAATAAGCGATTTACTGCCTCCGAGAAGTTTAAATTCATGGGCAGAAATATTTTAAAAAATCAACTATAATATGCAAAATAAAAGCAAATAAACCTTAGGTAGATGTGAAAGCGAAGGGCTGTAGGAACACAGAGGAATTTGGTTGGAAGAGAAAGGCCTTGTGGAGGGCATAGTATTTGAACTGAGTTTAAAAAGATAAACATGCTTTAGTTTGACAAGATGACCAGGGATTCCGAGCTGAGAAAATTACAAAGATTTAAAAGTGTGAAAATATTGGCCTACTTTTAGGAATACTGAATAGAAAAGGAGGGTTGGAGCCAAATAACGCACACCCTGACTGCCAGGCTAAGGAATATGGGCCACTCTACAAGCAACTGTCTGTGCCCTGAAGATTTCTTTTACACCCGTAGTCTCTTTTTAAAAATTTTATTTTTTAAAGTTGAATTTATTGGGGTGACACTGGTTCACAAAACCATACACGTTTCAAGTGTACAACTCAACAAAACATCATCTGCACACTGCATCGTATGCCCATCACCCAAAGCAAAGTCTCTTTCCGGCCCCAGGTACCCTCACTTTGCCCACCTCCACCTCCCCACCCCCCTTTCCTCTGGCCATCACCACACTGTTGTCTGTGTCTATGTGTTATCTATGTTTTTTGGCTAATCCCTTCACGTTCTTTCATCCAGTCCTGTGCACCCCCACCTCCTGTCCCAAACAGCTGTCAGTCTGCTCCATGTACTCATGCCTGTTTCTATTTTATTCATCAGTGTGTTTTGTTCATTAGGTTCCACATAGGAGATCATATGATACTTGTCTTTCTCTGACTGGCTTATCTCACGAAGCATAATAACCTTCAGGTCTGTTCATACTGTCGCAAAAGGTAAGCCTTGCCTCTTTTTTATGGCCAAGTAGCATTCCATTGTGTCAATGCACCACCGCCTCTTTGGGCTATAAAGTATTTCACCAACTTGCATTTTTGGTTTCCATATTGTCAGTAGTAAATACAATGGCTCAGAGAGGGGCACCGAGGCAGGGAGACCATGAGGCTCTAATTATATTATGAATAGAGGGAGGGAGAAGGGGGTGGTGGTGATGCATAGGACCTGGAGTGACTGAATTTATTGGGAAGGGGAAGGAGAGTAAATTAACTCAAGGCTGCTAGCCTGACAGACTCCAGAGGACAATGGTACTACTAAAGCAGCACTGATTTTCAAGAAGCTGTTTGAGGCACCGGTGATGCCCAGTGGAGGCACTTAGCAGGCAGCTGGTACCAAGGAGGGGCCAAGCCCACAGTGGAAGCTTTGTCACTTCACCCGTGGGAGGGAAAGAATCTGTGCAGAGAGAAAAGGGAGTGGGCAGAGGCAGGAAAAAGCTCTCCTTTAAGAGGGCAAAGCAGGTTAAGAGAGGTGGGAGGACACCCGAGGTGAGAACAGAGCTGACAGGAGGTGGAGTGAGTCCCGGAGCAGCAGAGCTTGAACAGGACAAGGACCAGGAGGCCCTTTCGCTGCCCGTTCCCCTCCGGGAAGGTAAGTCCAGGCGTCAGCGGAAGTGCGTGTTCATGTCAGCGCCGTCCAACAGGACTCCCTGCAGCTAGGGGCACGTTCTGCATCTGTGTCCGACACAGTAGCCGCAGGCCACGTGGCTCCTGAGCACTCGAAATGTGGGAGGAAAAGTTTGACTTTAGAGTCAAGCCTCTGTGTTTCCAAGGCAGCACTTTACGAAAAGGCTGGGTTCAGGGGATGAGCCCTGCTGATGGTCGGCAGAACCGGCACCAAGCAGGTTGAAAGCTTCTTGGCTGCATTCCATGCACTCTATCGAGAAACTCCGTGATGATCACCCTTCTGGATGGGAACTTAATTCTCAACGAGGTAAGCTGAATGAATTGGCCAAAAAGGCAGTTACGTTGTTTGAATTGCTAAGAACCCTTAACCAACTGTTCATCTGAAGTGTATTTCACCACCACCGCCCACCTCGCCCAAGCATCACCCTGCCCATGCCCAACCCGCTCCTTGGCAGCCCGGGAGCTGTATTTGGTGACACAGTCTTAGGGGCCAGGGCCCACCCGGGGATGTCAGGCCTGCTGGGCCCCGTGCCCCTGGCAACCAACCGGCTCTGCTCCTGGCCCTTCTCGGATGTAACTCCATCGCCGGAGACTCAGAGCCTGCCTCTGGGATTCCCGTCATTCAAAGACACCCTGCTCCCTTCCCAGAGAACTAGTTTATACACCAAGAGTTTTATAAAATCCAAAATAACTTTATTCACTTTTCCAGGTTTTTGTTTCCACAAGGTGTTCAGCAAACATGCTAAGGCAACAGAATGTCTAGTTGGTCACGACATGCAACGCTGACCATTCAACTGATGACAGCAGCGACCACGCCCACCTGAGCTGCTGGCCCCACGGCACAAAGGGGGTTTGCAGAAGCACACCGAACCACACGGCAATCAGCAACCTGAGGTAGGTCTCTTTACAGTACGAAGACTTCCACACCAGTGCGAGACACTGAGTAGCAAGAGCTGCTTGGAGTCGCAGACTTTGGGGAGAGGAGGAGACTGCGACATCCGCAGTGAGAAAAGAAGACAGACCCACGGAATCCTGAACCCTGTCACTGAACTGTGGTGGCGCAGACCAGGCAAATGAAGAAGGACCCCCGGAAAAAGCAGCGGTCGGCCCCGGGGCTGGGAGCCGACGGGTGTGGGAGCCGGAGCTCTGTGCAGTGGCCAGCGTGCGGAACCTGAGGCAGTGGGACACTCTGTGAAGAGACTTGATTCTTGTTTAGAAACAACAGCAAGAAGAGGAAGGCAGGGAGGGAAAGGGGGGTGGGGAGCTTTGCCCCACTGCTCTCCTGACGGAAACAGGGAGGTGACACCAGGACAGAAGGCAGGAGCCCTGAGAATCCATGGCGCTCTGCACGGCCTCCAGCGGGGCCTCGGCGCCGCCCCGGGCTGGGGTGGCTGTGGGGAGGCGGCAGAGGGGGCCGCTGCAGGGCCCACCGTTGCCACACGTCTTCCTTTTCGGACACCCAGAAAACCTGGCGCCATGAAACAACCAGCTGGCAAAGAACAATAGGCTACCCTTTCTGTCATCTAATAGCAAAACCGGATCTCCAGTGCAGCAAACTGTACAAAAACGATAGAAAGGAATCTGCACTGTTATTAGCACAGTGCTCATTTTAATATAAAATAAACAGCTTACATTTTCACTGTAAATATAGGCTATGTACAGATTTTATATATATATATATATATAGATACAGCTACACGTAGAAAGCTTCATTATAGGCCTCTGATACATTTATAATAACGGTTCCCTGAACCTTTTAGAGTGCAATTAAAAACAAAAACTAAAGTCTGTTTACATGAATCTGGAGTCAATACAATAATCAAAATAGGACTCTCCCTACAAGTGAAACACACAAGCCGATCCTGAACTGCTGTGCGAAAGGTAAAATCGGGAAAGGCAAGGTTTCCGCTGGACAGGAAGAGCGCGGGCCCCGGGATGGCGACGCTCCAGAGGAAAGAGACGGAGGCGGCGCGGGAGGAGTCAGCCCTTGACAGCGACCTTGTTCTCTGTAGCAGCAAACATGGCATAGAACCGGGAGCTGTCATTGGACAGAAGGACCGATGGGGTGTCGAACTCCACTACCTGCAAAGGAAGGAGACGGCATCAGGGTGTGACTCGAGGACACACTGTTCAGGAAGGGGGGCAAGCCCCAAAGCCCCTTGAGGATGGAATCAGGGTGATAATGCGACGAGCCCTGCCGTGTCCACATGGGCTCCTTTTTATTTTATTTTTTTTAAACTAACCAGGGTACCAGGGAAAGGTTGGAGAGGAACACCTCTAGACGCCCTTCACCTAATTCATTCAGCCCTAGGTGTGTAGGAATCAATCGACAAGGTATTACAGGCTGTGGGGGAACCCACGGCAGCACAAGTCAAAGGCTTAGCAGGCAAATGGCATCTAGTTACGCAAGCTGATCTAAACCTACAGATGGAAAAGGAACGGCTCAGGAGACCTACTTGGCAAAAAAATAAAAAATAAAAGGAAGTGAGAGTCCTGGCTGGGTAGCTCAGTTGGTTAGAGCATCATCATGATACACCAAGGTTGTGGATTCTATCTCTCCGGTCAGGGCACATACAAGGGTCAACCAATGAATGCATAGATAAGTGGAACAAATGGATGTTTCTCGCTCCCTCTCTCTGTCCGTCCGCCCCCTTTCTCTCTAAAAATAAGTAATATATATATATAAAAGTGAAGCCCAAGCAGTTTGGGTCAGTGGATAGAGCATCAGCCTGCGACTGAAGGGTCCCAGGTTCAATTCTAGTCAAGGTCATAGGCTCAGGTTGCAGGCTTGATCCCCAGTAGGGGGCATGCAGGAGGCAGCCGATCAATGATTCTCTCTCATCATCGATGTTTCTATCTCTCTCTCCCTCTCCCTTCCTCTCTGAAATCAATCAATAAAAATAGAAAAAGAAAAAAAGTGAGTAAAGGATAGACTCAGTCAATTATCCAGTCCTACGATGGACTTCTATGCAGTCACTGGAAACCATACTGCAGTAGGAAAGTGAATGACATCCTGGTAGGACCTGCCTCCCAGGATGTGGCTGACAATGCCACATACTTCCCAGCCCCCCTTCTGCAGGGCAAAGGCATGGACACATCTTTGCCAGGAGATGGAAGGGGAGGTCTCTGGGGGCGCTTCTAGGAAAGGATCTGCCCAGGGGAGACAGGCTAAGGACAAAGCATCCTTCCTTCAGACTGGCTGCAGGAGGGCAGGAGGCTGGGTACTAGAGCAGACACTGCACTATGTGTGGACAGAGACACTGGCTTTCTTGAGAGACAGGCAGGCTGAAAGCAGGTAGATATGGGAAAGGAATGAAGGGCAAAGGACAGTTTAGGTAGGTGAAACTGTATGAGTAGACATAGAAGATGGAAAAGCTTAGGGGATGCAAGATTATGGCTAACAGCGCTTGTAAGGAACGAGAGGGAAATGAAACAGGCATGGCTGGGCCAGGTTGTGGGGAAGCTTGGAATAGCAGGATACAAGTCTGGCACCTCTACATGATTGCAAAAAGCAAACGACACCTGGTGGCTGGTCTCAACACGCCTTGGGCAATTGTTATCGATGTGAATTAATTACTAACTAAACTTGCTCGCTGACCTAAGTCAGTGTGCCCCTATTTTCAAGCAACAAAATACCAGGTAGTAAAGCAAAACAAGAACCCAGGAGGGCCTCAAATTCAGTGCCTTGTTGGGAGGGGGCTGTATCTCTCTCCAAACGGACTGGACTAGAGCTGCTATGGCTGCTTTTCTAAATGTTCAGAACCACCCTCAGATGCCAACCAGCCCCGTCCTCCCAGACAAGGCCACATGCCTCAGTACCTGTCCCTGGGCCAGCACCATAATCCTATCAGAGCCTAGGACCGTATGCAGGCGGTGGGCAATCGTCAGCATAGTGCAGTCGGCAAACGCTTCTCGGACGGTCTCTTGGATCAGTAGGTCTGTCTCCGTGTCCATGGCAGCTGTGGCTTCATCTAGAATCAGAATCTGCCAGGGAAGAGAGGAGAAAGAGGATCCAACCAGTTCCTTAAGCATTCTGGCTAATTTAGATTTCCCTAAAAAGTATTTTAGCATTTGAATTTTATACCATACGTTACTTATGATTCTTTCTCATCATTGATGTTTCTATCTCTCCCTCTCCCTTCTTCTCTGAAATCAATAAAAACATACTTAAAAAAAAACACACCCACCCACACACCCAAATTGTGTCAAGGTTAATCGAGAAACACCTTTGGGCATTCTCTTCAAAGTGCCACTGGGCTGGGAGCCAGGAACGCCTTCAGACCTCGTGCCACAGGGAAGGGTGCTCCTCCACCTCCCTGCTCTCCCCTGTCCCTCCCCTCCCCTCCCCCAGCTTCCACCACACCGCCGCACCTTGCAGTGACGGAGCAAGGCTCTTGCTATGCATAAGAGCTGGCGTTCCCCCACGGAGAAGTTCTCCCCATTCTCTAGCACTTCAGATTCAAGTTTCAGAGGTAGCTGAGCAATCTAGGAAGAAAGAAAGTAGAAATGAGAAGGGTCCAAAAGTGAGGGGGAGAAACACCCTAGCTTTTGCCAAAAATCCAGTAGCAAAGGTAAATTATTCTGGAACAGAAGGAGGAATTCTAGCTGAGAACCTGGCTCACCTAGAAAGAAGGTACAGGTGTGATGGTCACGTGACCAGGACCCAGGTTTTCTAGGACCCCCTATTTCAAATATACTATTCTGTTAGTCTCCTACTCTCAAAATGTCCCAGAAATTCCAATATTTTCATGTCCCCAAATCCTGGCAGACAGTGGTCCTAATTTTTGAGCCACTGAAAAGTTGGTTGTGCAATAGGAAATGGGGAACATAAAACTGCTGTCTTTCTTAAGTCTAAAGCTCTAGCCCCTTGGCTGTCAAACTTTTCTTTTTGTAAGCTACGCAAGCTAGTCTTCAAATGAAATTACTTGAGAAAGCTCAATCTAAAAGAGAGAAAAGGAGAGCTGATCTAGTTGAGTCAGGGCAAGGGATCCTGAGTTTGACTTGAGCAAAGGCACGGTCACCCTCCTCCCAGCGAGGAATATCCATCTGTAGACTGCAGCCCCTGGAGGGACCTGCTGAGCACCCCGCAGAGATCTGTGAACCCACGAGCCTACTGCGTGCTTTCTGCAGACTCAATAAATGATGTATCTCTCGCACACAGAAAGATACTTCAAAAGCCTGCTGTACTGTTATGATTAATAAAGTAGAAGTTAATGTAAAAGCATGACTGAATTCTGAGTAGTTGTCATGGACATGTCTTCAGTCTATAGGTGGGAAAAGGGTAATATGATCATGGGCGTGGGGGTAGAGGGAGGAGGTGGAGGGCAGGAAATATCCACTTTTATGCCCTTTCTGGAATGTCTGGGAAGTCCTGCTCAAGAGTGTTCCTCCACAGATACCCTGGAGGTGGAGGACAGACCAGGCTGGACGGAAGCAGCCAGGCAGGCTGGGCAGTGCCCACAGCATCGCTCGCCCTGGCTTCTTACACATTCTTTCATGTGCGTCCTCTCCAGGGCGTCCCAGATCTGGTCTTCTGTGTACTGGCTGAAGGGATCCAAGTTTGATCTAGAAAGAAACACAGAGGAATGTGTCAGGGATCCCTCATGTACGCACCACACTGTGAAGGCTGTGGGGTCAAAGTCTAAACAAGCATGGGGGGGGGGGGGGGGGCTAACACGCCCTCAGGTCACAGAGGGCTCATCCCCTAAGCAGCCAGAGGTGGACGCTGCTGCCTGCCCCAGGCAGGACGATCTCTGAGAACAGAATTTCTTCTTTATAAAATGTTATTTTTACTTTTATAACAGTTACATACAAAAATTAAGAAATATAGACATGCAAATCACAAAACACAAGCCAATACGTGTTTTCATCCTCTCTAGTCAGATCCCTAGAAACAAAAAGTGTGAGCATTTTGGCATACATGCCAGGTTTTTTCCTAGCACATACATGTTAAAATACATCTCCCTGCATGCACAGGGAGATGCTCTCTTCCTTCCTACGCACCAGGGGGAGAGCAGGGCCCTGACAGCTAGCTGACCCGGAAAACGAGCTGACCCAGCGGAAGGCAGAGGGAATGAGAGAGGAAAGGGCAACCGAAGAGGAAGGACTTCCTTTCCTCTGGTTCAGAAAACCAGCTTGAGGTCTATCCCTGTTTACTGTGCCCACAGGATCTGCTGCATGGAAACTACGGGTATCAAAATAGGCCTAGGCATTGCTGGGAGTGTTACAGGCGGGACAAAAGGCTCTCTGTCACGGAGGATGGGGGAGGGCAGCGGCGGGACAGAAATTTGGGGGAAATGGGATGTTACACTGATGTGGGGAGTCCCGTCTCAATCTCAACACGAAGTTTTGTAAGTCTGGCGATCGGAAAGGATTAAGACACAATTTGCTTTGCTCCTAAATCTTGCTTGGCATATGGGAACATCTCTGGGAGAACCTCAGCGCTCTGCCATGTCTGTGCTCATGTCTAGGGTCACTAACCCCAGGCATGCGCACGCAAGCAGGCTCACATCACGGAGGAGCGCTACTGGAGCGGAGGAGGTGGCAGACGCACACCGAGTCCGGGTCCTCTCGGCCGTAGCTGGGAGGCTCTGCCCGACCCTGCGCTCGGTGCCGCGGGCCCTCTGCACAGGCGCTCTCCCTCCGCTGGCAACATGCTCACCGCTCCTCACCCTTGTGCTGGAGAGACACTGGTAAAAGCTGGGACTCTGGGGCCAGACTGCCTGACTCCTATACAGTGCCTGCCAATCACAACTGTGTGCACTTGGCCAAGTCAGCCCCTAGCTACTCTACGCCCCAGCTCCTCAGGTGTAAGACAGGGTAAAGGACCACCTCCTCGAAAGGCTGTTGTGAGGACTGCATGTGCACACGTTTCATGTGCGTACAGCACTTGTGGGAGGCCTGCGGAGGGCTGGCACTGCGTATGTGACAGCTATTATGACCGTGGTTTTACTTCTGGGCTATGATTCCTTCTTGTCCTTCAGGTCTCAGCTCAGATGCTGCCTTTAGGAAGTGTCTCCTGAGCCCTCACGCCTGGATGAGGTGTCTCCATGCTCACCCTTAGGGCACGCAACACCCTGTCCCTCTGTCTCTCTGCCCACCGGTGCCACAGGATCCCTGTCTGGATCTTGTTCACTGTTGTATCCCATGTACACCATCTATTTTTTGTATAAATAAAAAAATTTATCCTTATCATTATCTGACTCCTAATAAGAGGTATTAATATGTCACTACTTTAAAAAATAAAACTGTATATTTTTATTGATCTCAGAGAGGAAGGGAGGGGGAGAGGTAAAAACATCACCGATGAGAATCTTTGATTGGCTGCCTCCTGCACACCCCCCACTGGGGATCGAGCCCACAACTTGGACGTGTGCCCTGACCAGGTATTGAACCTCCTGGTTCATAGGCATCAACCCCCACGGAGCAGGCTGTCACAACTTTTAAGTACTTTCAGCAATAACAGAGGCAAAGAGCAGTGCGTGGAGGGAGAGTGTGTACACACAGAGAATCCCAACAGACTGGGGTCAACCCCTGCTCTGCCTCCTACCACCTGCGTGACTTTGGACAAATTACTCCTCGGTTTTCTCTTCTGTGTGACAGGGACATAGTGAAATGGCTTGGTAGGTTTAGAGTATGTGTACAGTGCCTAGAACAGCAAGGATACTCAATAACTGGCAGCTGTTAAACTGCCAAGGTCCATGTGGACACATTAGATGCCTTGGTTCCAATATTGGTGGTTTCTAACTCATATAGTCAATGCAATTTCCAAGGGACACAATCATCCCAGGAACTTGGAACGCCAGGACCAGAAATCGTTCTGATGAAGTCCTACCTGTGAACGGTCTGGATGGGGAAGACTGATCTCTACAGGGATGCCAGCTAGGGAGAGCCCTCTTAATTAAAGAAGGAGAGGCGGCTTGTTGATCATCTAAAACTGTGAAATTGCCTTTTTATAAGACAGTTCCACAGGGACTAAGACTGTCAAAAGGAAAAAAGAAAGACAAGAGCCACACTGGCCGGCCCCTCTAAGTGTTCTTTATATGTTTTAACTGCACATTGGCATCTCAAGGAGATGTTCTCACCCATAATGCTGGTTCATGGTGGTGGAGATACATCTCCAAATTCGGAGTCTCAGGAGGAAGCTGAGGAAACAGCTGATCATCCTTCCCTTGCTCTGCGACACTCACTGGCATAGGCTTTCTAATTTTCTGAGAAAAGCAAAAGAGCTCCAAAAGCTGAATGTTGTTTGGGAATTAGAGGAAACCTGAGAGATTAGAGGAGGATAGAAGTTCTCAGTGTCTATCACTGATTTAAAAAGCAAAAAATTACAGCCTGGCCAGCACGGCTCAGTGTTGAGCATCGACCTATGAACCAGAAGGTCATGGTTCAATTCCCGGTCAGAGCACATGCCCGGGTTGCGGGCTCGGTCCCCAGGGTAGGGGTGCAGGAGGCGGCAGGTCAGTGATTCTCTCTCATCATTGGTGTTTCTATCTCTCTCTCCCTCTCCTTTCCTTTCTGAAATCAATAAAAATATATTTAAAAAAGAAAACCAAAATTACAGATGGCAGAAGTGAAACTTACAATTTCCTAAGTTTGCTCAGCTGATGCCAGAAGCAGCACTCTGAGCTCAGTAACTAAACCCAGGGCATTCGCACACCAACTACTGAGCTTGTTCATCAAAGAGCAACAAGTTTCTGGAGCTGATAACAAATGGCCTCGACTCCCGCAAAAGCTGTGCTTCCGCGATGTTCTACAAACATCAGCTGCACCTACCAGCAGGTCAGTTCTTTACCACGAATTCTAGAAGCCCCTGATTCCAGACCCATGTGTAGGGCTGTCAAACTCTCCAATGAACACAGGCCTCTTGGTGCCAGCATATTCAAGGGAAGTCTAAAGTTTAACAGGCCTTATATCCTATCGCTCTTCCAAATGATGATTAAAAAATTAAGAAAAGTATGGTTTTGTCCTGAGCTAAAAATTATAAGGCCAATTTTATTCGCAAAGGTGCTCCTGGAGCGTCTGAAAACAGAGAGGTCTATAGGAAGGAAGAGCAGGTTTGGAAATAACTCCCAATTTCTTAATTTTAGATCTGAGTCTTCAATAAATTCTAATTCTCTCCTGACATTGTTTATTTGACTTTGTTATCTCAGTACCCAAAGGGAATGACTGGATCAATAGGTCCAGTCTGTACTGTCCAAATTCATCAGTGTTCTAGTGAAATGCCAAAATAAACGCACCCAGGAGTGTTGACCCTACATGAAAATAGGTGAGAATTCAGTTTATCTACCAAACCTCCTGAATGAGTGAGTTCAAATGCCATTCAGACAAGTGTGAACCCAGCCCTTGGTTATTCGAAATTAGATTAGTACCATTTTTTTTTTGGAGGGGAGGGGACTGCTCAAATTAAAGAGGAAATGGTAATATTACTTTCAGAGTGATTAAAAAAAAAAGAGAAGTTCTGCCCTAGCTGGTTTGGCTCAGTGGAGAAAGTGCTGGCCTGTGGACTGAAAGGTCCCTGGTTCGATTCCCGGTCAAGGGCACATGCCTGGGTTGTGGGCTCGATCCCCAGTAGGGAGCATGCATTAAGCAGCCGATCAATGATTCTCTCTCATCATTTATGTTTCTATCTCTCTCTCCCTCTCCCTTCCTCTCTGTAACCAATAAAAATATATTATTTAAAAAAATGAAGTTCTATCTGGGTTGCTTCTATAGTTAAAATTGTTTTATTTAGAAAGAGAAGCAACATGAATAGGAATAGACACAAATAATGGAAACCCATTGTTTTTAGGAGGCAAAGCTTAAGGCTAAAGGTAGGATAAATTAAATGGGATTCAATATACTAGCATTTCCTTCTTTCGATTTTAACAGGTCAAGAAGAATTTTATCTTTGGCATGCTGGCAGATTGCAAGAGAGAGAGGCATCATTCCAGAGCATTAAAGGTGGGAAAAATACTGGAAAACAAAAACATGAGTAGTAATAATGCCTGGAATTGTGACTTGGAGTGCACCAAGGAGAGGAGTGAGTGAAGGATGGAGGGAGATGGTGGCGAGGATGGTAATGGCTCTACCGTTTATTGAATGTCCATCATTTGCTAGGCTCTGTGCTTGTATAATTTGTATGAATTGACTCACTCTCAACAATAACAGGTCTTAATAACATCCCCATTTCACGGATGAGGAAACAAGTTTAGGAGTGTGAAGTAGCTTGTCCGAAGTGGCAGAGAAAGATCTGAGCCCCGCCAAGAATGGTTTGGCTCAGTGGATAGAGCGTCAGCCTGCGGACTCAGGGGTCCCAGGTTCGATTCCGGTAAAGGGCATGTACCTTGGTTGCGGGCACATTCACAGTGGGGGGCGTGCAGGAGGCAGCTG
>NW_006297821.1:2156664-2157456 GCF_000327345.1 Myotis davidii
GTGCTAGGCTCTGTGCTTATATAATTTGTATGAATTGACTCACTCTCAACAATAACAGGTCTTAATAACATCCCCATTTCACGGATGAGGAAACAAGTTTAGGAGTGTGAAGTAGCTTGTCCGAAGTGGCAGAGAAAGATCTGAGCCCCAATCCCTCTGACTCCCCCACCAGCATGCGACAGGCCCCCGAGCCTGTTGTGTTACTGAGGTGCCCTTCGCAGTGGAAAAAGCACTAGACTGGGAGGTCACTAGATCTCGGTCCCAGATGGAGGCTCTAACATGCCCTCCTGGCCTTGAAATGAGGCACAAACACACGGGCGCTCAGGTCCTCACCTGACAGTGCCACTGAACAGCACTGGCTCTTGAGGGATGATGGAGAGTTTGCTTCGGAGGTCAGCAAGGCCAATGTCACTGATTCTCACTCCGTCAATCTTGATGCAGCCTCCAGACAGCTCCACCAGGCGGAAGAGGGCCATGCCCAGGGAGGACTTCCCTGATGAGTGAGACGTGCAGAAGAGTAGCCCATTAGCAACTTACGAAACCGGTTTATTCTCAGGGCAAAATCATCTACTTTTCCGTTTCTATGCAGTCATCATTGCAACTGAGTAACTCAAGAAATTATAAAATGATAGCCAGAAACAGAAACACACACACACACACACACACACACACACACACACACACATTTACTTGTATTTTCCTCATGGGTGCCAAGACCAATCAATGGGGAGAGAGTAGTCTTTACAACAAATGGTATAGGGATGACTGGATAGTCACAGTATACAAAAATTC
>NW_006297821.1:2157709-2171413 GCF_000327345.1 Myotis davidii
CAAACAGAAAACCCGATGAATTTTCCTGAACTACTAAGCATATACATTTAAATCACACAGCTCAGTCCGAGAAGGAATGGGCAGGACCAATACACTCCCATGAGAGTAAAATGGGAAAATGCCTCCTTTTCACCTTAGGAACAGGTGCACAGTGTTTAATGCTTCTCAGCAAAGTGAGGAGAACAGAGGTCTCCTGGCAAAGAGCGAGGGCAAACCAGAGGACAGGATGCCCTCTCTCTTTTGTTCCTTTGACATAGCTGAGAGAGAAAAGACAAGACCTTCCATCGCTGTAGCAACAGCTGGGGGATGGAAGAAGCTGGGTAAACACACATGGGAAGGAGGCTTCGGACTGAGCCCATGAGTGGCTGGAGGTGACTCTGCCCAGACAGGGAACTGTGGCAGAAAAGCAGGTTTGGGGGCTAAAACGATGAGTTCAGTTTCACGGTGATAAGCAGAATAGCTGTTCTTACTTGAATCTTCATGTTAAGTTATATAAGTAATTCAAGATCACATCCATCTCTCATAATGACTACTGTTATTTATGACACATTTCCTTTTAGTCTTTTTCTCAGAGTTAGAGCATACTAGAGACATGATGTTGTAATAGCTTTTCCCATTGAACATAACATAACAAGCACTCAACCATATTATTAACTTGTCAGGATAAATGTTTGGTGGCTGCAATATAGCCCATCCTGTGGATGCACTCTAACTCATCCAGCTCTCTAATGTTGGATGTGTAGTTTATTTAAAACGTATTATTATAATGTTACTAGACGCCCGGTGCACGAATTCGTGCATGGGTGGGATCTGGCCGGCCACCCTGATCTGGGCCAATTGGGCCAGGCCGGCCAGGGGAAGGGGCTCTGGGTGGTTGGCCAGCTGGCCCCGCCCCCTGGTCAAACTCCCAGTCAAGGGGAAATTTGCATATTAGCCTTTTATTATATAGGATGGCATGTGTCAGAGCTCAAACTTTGCTCCTACCTCAGACGACTTCCTTGGGATAGATTCTCAGAATTGACACTACTCTGTCAAAACATATAAACATTAAAAAGCTCTATCCAGTGTCCCCTGCACCCCTGAAGTAGCCTGACACAGCACTGTCTATCTACTTTCTTGCAGCTCAGGCCCATGGTTTAGATTGAGAACTACAGGATTTCAGGTGTTAGACCACACTTCCTTGGCTGCAAGATGCCCACCCTCTTCCTGTCTCCACGCTCTGGAAGACCTCTCACGAGAGCCTTAAGACTTCATCTACTCAGTGGTCACTGAGGGTATAACTATCCTGCCTTGGCCGAGTCTGCAGCCATATCCCTGCTGTCAATATTGTTCCCTAATGGAAGCCTAGAGATATGTCCCCCTGCCTAAGGTAGGACTCCTCCATTCCATCTACCAGAAATGAGTTGGGAACCTAAGCCCAAGTAGCAAGACAGATGTTAAGGAGGCCTTTTCCTCCTAAAAGTGACTGGCTGTATTCAGGATTGGGGGGGCCTGGTGAGTGGCCCCTTACCCAGGAAATGGTGGGGGGTGCCAAGGGAGCAGTTTAAGATCCAAGCTTAGAAAGGAATGGGGCTCAAATAATAGGTTATTCTGTTCCACCCTAATAAGAGATGCCTCAGTTTGGAGCACCTGAGCTGGGAGGCTTTACAGTTCTCTGAATCTCTGACAGAACGTGCTGGTGAAAAAGGCAACAAAGTGCTCACACCCACAGCAGGCCCAGGGGCTAGGGGCCTTGGAAGAAGCGAACTAGGATTAAGTCTGGACTTTGTAAGTCAGGCCATTTATGATTATTTTATTTTTGTTTCTCTTCTGTCACTACTTATGGTTTACTCAAGTGTTGGTGAAATTTTCAGTCTGTCTTACTCGTGTGAAAGGGAAATCGCAGAAGGGTCACCAGTCAGAGCTCTCAGGAGAGCAGGGCAGCCCAGGGAGCCAGAGGGGGAGAGCAGAGCGAGAGCTGTGGGCGGCCGCCCTCCCTGCTGAGCATGCTCTTGCCAGTGCAAAACACCTTCCTGCTTCGACATGAAGTAATTCCTCAAACAGGGAGCAGGAAATGACTTTTTCTTTTCTTCTTGGCAGGTTCTTTAAAGTAAATTGGCCAGAAAAGATGCCAGGTGTTTTTTTGTTTTGTTTGTTAAAGGTAAGGGAAAAAGCTAGAAGAATTTTGATGAAAAGGAACATGGAGCCCAGAAAGCTACTGAGAACTGCCTCAGAGAGACCCCTATACAAGGGTTAAAGGGGAAAGGAGAAAAGACACAATTATGAAACGTTATTCAGGAAAGAAAGAAATAAATTACTGAAGTCTTGACCCTAGAAACCGAGGGTCAATGCACTTCTAAGCATGAGTAAAGTGAAACGCCTAAAGGGAAGGCCTATTTTCTAGTTATTTGCAACTGATGTCAGAACAAGAAACAAATTTCTGTCTTCAAAGGGACAGAGGGTCCTTGTTTAGAGCTGGGTTGGCCTCTGATATAGAGGAGGCCCTCTGGGCCATACATCACAGAGACCGCGGACACCGGACTTCACAGAAGGAAGGCGTCCACTGCAGGCTCTTCAGAACAGTAAGCCCTGGCAGCAACCTCGGTGCCCACGACTGGAGCTTATCCAATATAAACCGCGGTGACCCATAAAACAGGATTCCATATCATGCTGCACAGACATCACGCCAGGAGCAGTAACTGACATGGAAAATACTTGCTGCTTTTGAAAGCAGGGCATGAAACAGTGAGTGTAAAATGACCTCATTTTCATAAACATATTTGTTGATAGAAAACACCTGGAAGATATCCACTAAAATGTTAACAGTAATTATCTCCGCACCGTGGAGGTATGGGTGCGTTTCGCCTCTGTAATTTGCCGCATGTTCCACGTGTTCCCACAGTGAGAATGTGTGCTTTTATGACTGGGAAAAAAACGAAGTGTTAGAAAAGCAGGGTTGAAAATAATCCTAGAGAAGTGGTTTCAGTGAGACCTGACACACAAATCATGCATGTAATGGGGACCTGGTTTGAAGGGATGTGAGTGATATAGTCAATAAGCAACAAGCATGGGCAACAAACTTAACCCCGACAGGGTCCTTACCCGACCCCGTCCGCCCCACAATGCCAATCTTCTCCTTGGGTTTGATGGTGAAGGACACTTTCTTCAGGACCAGAGGCAGGTTTTCTTGGTACCTCATCTCCGCGTTCTCAAAGGTCACCTCTCCTTCCTGGGGCCAGTCAGGGGGGGGAGCCTTGTTCTTAATTCTGGCAGGTGCTTCCAAAGAGAGAGTCTGGGGAGACAGAGGTGGCCAGGTCAGACGGGCCCAGATTCCGGGCGCTTTGTCACAGAGAAGTTAAACCAAGACAACCATAGCCCCCACACAGGAGCAGTGGGAGCCCTGGCCCCTTGCTGTGAAAGATCCCTTGGCAGTAAATGCTTAGATAGGGACAGAGCGCCAGGGCTACTCATTCTGCAGTGGCTACTACTACGCAGCAGCTGAGCAGGGCACTGACTTTCAAACTGCCTCCTGTTTTAAGGAATTCTTCCATAAAACTGCCTTGGAGGCCAAGGGTGGGGCCATGAGCCCTTCTGTTCCTCTTCAACCCTGCAGTTTTTATTGGAATTGTTTGAAAATATTACACTCAAAACAGGACTCTGCCATTTGGAAACCACTGGCTTAAACCCAAAGAAAGGTAACATTTATTGAACATGTAATCAGCCCTGGCTGGTGCTGCTCAGTGGTTGGAGCGTTGGCCCATGCACCAAAGGGTCTCAGGTTTGATTCCCGGTCAAGGGCATGTACCTGGATTGCAAGTTTGATCCCCGACCCTGGTCAGGGTGTGTGCAGGAGGCAACCAATAGGTGTGTCTCTTACATCGATGTTTCTCTCTCATTCTCTCTCCTTCCCTTCCACTACCTATACATACAAAAGACTAAGTGACCGACTATAAGTCTGCCCAACCATCCGGTACATATGACATATACAGCTCTCGCTGGCGCCAATCACTTGCGTGAGCTTTGATCTGTCATCGATCATGAATTTGATTGTTTTTGTTGACATTCTGAAGCTGAAAGAAAGTGGTGTCGTCAACAGAATATGTCTGAAGACCAACTATTGGCACAACGTACCTCTGACACTTCTATTACAGAGAAAGGGCGATATTAAAATATTTATTTTAATTAATTTCCTTTCAATGTGCACAAATTCGTGCACTGGGCCACTAGTCTCCAAAATAAATGGAAAAAGTAACCATGGGTGAGAATTAATAAAAAATAATAATAATACTGAACATGTAATCAGATCCTGGCATTCTGACATATCTCAGTCAATCCAGGAGAAATAGACTCCAATCCCAATCCCGCCACGAACAGCTGTGTGACTGGACACATCACATCTTCACTCTGGGTCTTAGTTTCTCATTTGCAAATTGTGGAGACTGGATTAGATAATCTTGGAAATCCATTCCAGCTTTAAAATTCTGTGTTTAATATAACGGCTTGTAATTTCTGTTATCAATAGTCAAACCTTGCAATGTTTTAAAACTTTCTAGCCACTAGTCATGGGGCTTACAGCCTTACAGGGAAGTAAGGGCCAAAGACTACTGCTCTGGGGGTGAAGACTGAAGTTGAATGCTCCAAGCTGGAAGGGTCCGTGTTGGGACAGGCATCCAGGTTGAGGACTGGTCTGTGCAGGATTTACGCCGTACCACTGCCAGTCCCCAACCTGGGGCTGACTACCCACCCCCAGCTCTCCAGCCAGAGGCTCTCACCAACAGCGAGTAAAGCAAACACTACATATTCGTATATACAACCATGTATCACCCACAGACCAGAGCACTGGGCAAAGAGGCCAGTGCGTAAACCTAAGGAACAGCCATTAGCAGACACACGGGACTGCTTTGTGCCATTCTTTCCCGGAACCGTCATCCGTAAGTCTGAGAAATATCCTATGACTCATGAGGTCCATTGTCAAAACAAGCCAGTAAAGCATGTCTCTGCAAGGAAATGCAGTTTACATAACACACCAGTTCGCAACTGAATGGCAAGTTTTTCAGCACTATGCTTGTTTTATTTATTTACTCAACACTATGCTTGTAAGTCATTATTTGGAACTTGGAATGTATTCTTCCCATGTAAACAATGATATAAATGCTGACAAAGCCCTGGCCTGTTTGGCTCGGTGCATAGAGCACCAGCCTGTGGACTGAAGGTTCCTGGGTTCGATTCCAGTCAAGTGCACAGGCCTGGGTTGCAGGCTCGATCCCCAGTAGGGGGCGTGCAAGAGGCAGCCGATCAGTGATTCTCTCTCATCACTGATGTTTCTATCTCTCTCTCCCTCTCCCTTCCTCTCTGAAATCAATAAAAATATATTTAAAATAAAAATAAGTGCTGACAAAGTCTCTGGCAGTTCACAAGATCAGAGCTCTCGAGAACTGAGTTAAATTTGAGAATCCTAACCACTCATGGCTCTGCTTCTCTCTACAGAAAATTGCTTTCAGAGCTCCAACTAGGCGCTGCCCCATGGCAAGACTGCAGGGTTCCTAAGGGAATGTGGGAAGAGCTAGGTAGTCTCAGTATTGACTACATTAACTGGGTTTTAAACAATGACTGCAATTTGTTTTTTAATATATTTTTATTGATTTCAAAGAGGAAGGGAGAGATAGAAACATCAATGATGAGAAAGAATCATTGATAGGCTGCCTCCTACACGCCCCCTACTAGGGATCAAGCCCATAACCCCACGATGTGCCCTTGATCAGAACTGAATCCGGGACCCTTCAGTCTGCAGGCTGACGCTCTATCCACTGAGCCAAACCAGCTAGGGCGATGACTGCAATTTAGAATTAGTTACGGAGCTTTTAAAACTGCAGAAGCCAGGGACCCACCCAAAACCTACTGCACCAAGATCATCTCCAGAGAGCAGCCCACGTTTGTCTTTGCCTAAAGCACCACAGGGGTCCTGATGGCCCTCCCGGTGAAGAACAAGTGAGCCAGACGAAGATTGTTTGCCTGGCTTGTGTGGTTCAGTGGTTGAGCGTTGATCTATGAAACAGGAGGTCACGGTTTGATTCCTGGTCAGGGCACAGGCCCGGGTTGTGGGTTCCATCCCCAGTAGGGGGCGTGCAGGAGGCAGCCAATCAATTATTCGTTCTCATTGTTAATATTTCTCTCTTTCCTTTCCTCTCTCTGAAATCAATAAAAATATTTTTTTTAAAAAGAAAGAAAACAATACATAGTTTTATATGGTGCAAGAAAAATGCTACATTAGCCAGCCTAACTGAACTAACGAAGTTTGAAACATTTTGGAAATGAGCTGATGAACGTAAATTCTCAATCAGATGATTCACACATAGATTTAGAAGCTCTTATGCTAATTCCTTCCCCACTCCACGCCTGCTGGAGAGACCGGCGGTCCTCTCCTGAGGGCCGAGAAGACGTGCCGCCTCCTTGCACATCCACCGCGGCAGGAAAAGGGTAAGGGGAAACGCCTCTAGGGAGCGTGAGGGCGCAGTCTGACCTTGATGTAGTGGTGGATCCTCTCCACGGAGGTGAAGCGAGCTTCGGTCTCGGTGGCCAGCCTGACGGTGAACTGGAACAGCCCCGTTAACTGATGGTGAGAAGCAGAAATGCAAGAGAGTTCATTATCGATGTCTACGCTGAAAGCCTCCTTCACCGAGGGGACCACAGCTCAATCATAAGAACTGGGCACATACAGCAGCTGGTTTTAGGAACGGAGTCATTCTCTACACATTTAAGACAATGCCCATTACACCCCATCCCCAGTCATCTGTAATTTTCTGTGAGCGCAGGTGGCATCGTGGTACTGCTGGCACTAACTTTCCTGCATCCAACGGCTTGCCACCCATCTTTGCATGTCCAGTAACGCATATCCGAAGCTGCATCCTTATACCTGCACCTGCTGTGGCAGTCACAGCGAATGGAGGTACATATCAACCTGTGCGCAGCCAGTGGGCAGCTTCCAGGAAAGTCAATGAAGGGGAAGAAGCTGAGCAGAAAGTGCTGGCAGAGCCCCTGTGCACTTCAGACGGAGGATTCTACTACTGCCCATCCAATGACCAGGGGAGTCCGCAGAGCGTGGACAGCGGTGGGGGATCTGCACAGATACATGTCCATATCTCTCCTCAGGATTCTTTGGCTACTTTTTAATTTATCTTTCCAATATGGAAAAATGTCAAACACGTACAAGAGGAGAGGGGTCATTATAATAAACTCCCATGTACCAAACATCTGTCTTAAAATACTGTCAACGCACAGATAATATTGTTTCCTTTATATCACCTCATCCTTCTATATTATTTGGAAGCAAATCCAAGCTATTCTATTATTTCATCCATAAATATTCCAGCTTGTATCTCTCTAAAATATAAAATCTTTAAAAGCACAATACCATTATTCAATACCATGATGACATCTAAAAAATTAATAATAATTCCTTAACATCTTTAAAAACCTAGTCAGAGCTCAAGTTCTCAACTGTTTTTTGAGCTAAAAACCATAAACAATTCCTAGAGACCAGAAAGCTTTCCACATGTAACAGTGTTGGGGGAAAAAAGCAGGAGCCTGGGGAAAAAATGCACATAAGAAGCAAATAGAGTATTTCTTTGAAGACTGTGAAAAGGCCAGAGATGATAGGATAGTGAATTCAGAAACCTACCATTAAAAAACTATTTTCAAAAGCACCTTTATGAAGAAAATAGCACCTATTTCTTAAACATATGCAACAGCCTTAAATCCCTTTATTCCTACACTAGTGGCCTGGTGCACAAAATTCATGCACAGGGGTGAGGGGGTGGGAGTGTGTGGGTGTCCCTCAGCCCAGCCTGCACCCTCTCACAATATGGGACCCTTCCAGGGATGTCTGACAGTCAGAACAACCGGGACCCAGGATTCCCTCCTCCAGCTGGCTGCAGGCACCCGGGACCCGGTCTTCCCTCCCTCTAGCCAGCCACAGGCACCAGGACCCAGGCTGGCTTTGCCCAGGCTAGCTGCGGCTGCAGGGGACGGTGGGCAGGTGGCTTCACCCAGGCCACAGGCACTGCTGCCCAGGACCACGGGGCAGGCGGCTTCTCTGTCTCCCGGGCCACAGCCAGCCGCAGGTGCTGGTGCCCAGGACCGCCAGCAGGCAGCTTCGCCTGGGTCTGGCCTTGTCAGGATGTGCAGATGGTCGTCCGGAAGATGTCTGGTCTAATTAGCATATTACCCTTTTATTAGTATAGATACCACCTCTCCCGCCCCAGATGGTTACTGTAAAGCAGTCTGCAAGGCACTCTGGGAGTCAGAGGTGAAACAGTGACTTCGGGTAGAGGCCCCTACATGCTTCTCCTCGGCCAATATAGGAAGGGCTCAAAGGAGCAAAGGTGATGCCCCATCCCAGAGACTGACCTGGACAGCGTAAGAGATGGCGAGACCAGCGTAGGCAGGGGAAATATGTCCGTGCATGAGAACGACCATCAGCCCAGTGGTGGTGATCAGGGCGATGCTGATCAGGTCGAGCCGCACAGCCAGCCACCTCATTGCGCATGTGAATAGGAAGAAAGGACTTTGGTTGTGGTCCAGCAGCTCCTGGTACCTGTGAGGAAGGCAGAACAGCTAATAGGCAAATAAGGTACCAGGTGACCCAGGTCATGGATGATGTCAAAGCTCTGGTGAATTATGGATGGGGGCTAATGCTTCAGTATTTTCTGTTTGTAATGAAGAGAATGATATAGAAAGTTAAAGAGTACGGAGTACCCCAGGCTCCACAGATAGGAGGACATGGGGTTTTCTAGTTTTACCCTTTCGAAGAAACATACTGAAGATGTTAGGGGAAAATATCTACTTTAACAGCATAGGGGAAGCAGGGGGAAGGAGGCCAAATAAAGAGGCTGTGCTAAACGTGAGAAAAAATTTCGTCGGTTAGGGGTCATTTTCTCAAAGAAAGAAAGGTTACAAGGCAAACTGCAGAAATGGCCCAAAGCCTGGAAAGGGAAAGCCTCAGACCGAACACAGTGAAGTGGAACTTGCTGCTGACACGCCATCGTTGGGCAGAACGGTAGTGTTTCCCACGGCCAGGGAACAAAGAGCCAGGAGCTGAACCACAGCAAAGAAACACACAGACAACCTTTGCCAATGGAGGAGGGGAGACACCGCTGTTACGCGGGGTCCCAGAGAGCAGGGGGAACCCCATCTGGAGTCCCAACCAGGATTCCAGAGCAGGGAGTCTTTCTAGCAAATGTGCTTTGCTTTAAAAAAATCACATTTCTTCCTCACAATAAGATATGTGCTCTTTAGAGAAAATTAGAAAACGCAATAAAGGGAAAAATGCAAAAGTCCATAATCTTACCAGTTAAAACCAGAGTTAATATCTGGCTGCATTTCCTTCTGGCATTTTTTCAATGCACTTACATGTACATGTATATATACACACACAGGCATAAACACACTTGTACATAGTATATTTTCTTCTTTTTCACTGAAAGTTAAGGTTATTTTTCTACATTGATTACCCTAATCTTTTTACTCTAGATTTAAAAAAAAAAATCAATTGCTTAATTGTTGAAATAGACAATATATGCATAGGACAGACTATTTAAAGGGTACACAAGTGTTACCATGAAAAGTCAGTTTTCTCCTGTCCATTCTCCAGCTACTCCATTCTCCTCTTCAGTGGCTATTAGTTTCTTGTGTATCCTTTCAGAGATATTCTAAATGTTATATATACAAACACACTTAAAAGGGAGAATGGCATACACACATCGGTACCTAGCTCTTTCACTAATATATCTTAGAAATCATTCTAATTCAGTACCTTTAGAGCTGCTTCATGTTTTTTTGTTGTTGTTCATTTGTTTTTGGTTTTGTTTTATTAATTTTAGAGAGAGAGAGAAAGGAAGGGAAGGAGAGAGAGACATCATTTTGTTGTTCCACTTACTTACGGATTCATTGGTTGCGTCTTGTATATGCCCTGACCGGGGTTCGAACCCACAACCTTGGCATTTTGGGATGATGCTCTAACTAACTGAGCTATGCGGCAGGGCTTGTCTCATTTTTTGAAGGGCCACACAATATTCCACTCTACGAGGATACTGTAGCTCCTTTAACCAGTCCTTTGTTGAATGACTTTGTTAGTTCAGTGGTTCCCAGCCTTTTTTGGCCATGCCCCACCTAAGCTTCTCTAAAATCCTGATGCTCCCCATATAATTCTTATTCAAAAAGTGAACTCTTATTCATGAGGAGGAAGCCTAAAAGGCCATTAACTTGGCTGAAACAAGTTTCCAAAGAACATGGTATCCATGAAAGAGAAAAATAAAGGAACGAAAGGACAGGTGAAATACTGAGGGAGAAATCACTAAGAAATTGTTAAAAAAATAACAGTATGAAGTGATATGAAAAAATAGCAAATAAAGTTTCAAAACATATAATAGATGACTGAAATGCATTAATATGTCAATATATATTTATAGTCTGTATATGAGGCCCCTAGGATCATAAGGAATGCAAAAAATTCACTGTTAATAACTCATTCTCGAAATCCCCCCTTAATAATCAAATTGCCCCCTGTGGGGCGTGTGCTCCATGTTGGAAATCACTGAGTTAGTTCTAATCTCTTGTTAATACAAATCTCCACAATGATTAGGTACATAAAAATCTCATATAAACAATATTCAACCAAATAAAATGTCAGTCTAGTATCAATGACTATCTTTTACAGTGCCAAAAAAAACGACAAAACTCCACCCAATATGGTCATTCAGGACCAAAAGCTAACCGACTCCAAATCTGTGTTTTTGTCTTCTCGTTTGCTCAGAAGGGAGTTCCACCAAGCAAGTGAACTTTAATCAGAGACAATTAAATCACTGGTGATGAGCGTTATAATCCCCTCTTCTTGACTCTGATTAAATTCAGGGATGCTGGCTGTGCTTTGAGCCCTTTGGCCACCCTCGGCGCTTACCTGTGCAGAAACTCCTGCCCCTTGTTGTAGGCATGGATGGTGGCAAGGCCCTGTATGCTGGATGTGATGTGGGAGAGGAAAGGTGACTGCGTGATATTGTCCAGACGCTTCAGCTCGCGAATCAGGACCCTGGAGAGAGAAGGAGTTCTGGGTCAGAGGGTGGACAGCAACTCCGGCTCCACCCTCTGCCCTGGAAGACACGAACCCTTCTGCTTTACCTGGACACAATGTGCAGAACCGCAAAGAGAATGACAAGGGGCGCCACTGCCACCAGGAACCATGGGAAAACCCCTGCGATCATCCCAACACAGAAGAACACCAGGATGACATTTTGGATGAACATCTCGGCCTGGAAGGGCAGGCGCACATCGACTGGGGAAACCGTAAAGAAACAAGTGTCAGGCTGTGGGGATCCACAAACAGGAAACACGGAACCCAAACTTAAAAGAACAAAGAGACATTTTTATTGATTTCAGAGAGGGAGGAACAGGTAAAGAGAGAGAGAAACGTTAACAATGACTTGTTGATCGGCTGCCTCCTGCACACCCCATACTGAGGATCGAGCCTACAACCTGGCCATGTGCCCTGACTGGGAATCCAACAGTGACCTCCTGATTCATAGCTTGACGCTCAACCACTGAGTCACGCCGACCGGGCATATGACCTCTTTTTATTTTTATTTATTTATTTTTAATATATACCCGACTGGAATCAAACCCGGGACCCTTCAGTCTGCAGGCCGACGCTCTATCCACTGAGCCAAACCGGCTAGGGCGATATGCCCTCTTTTTAGTTCACTATGTTGCTCAACCCCTTTAAACACTTCCTCCTTTTACAAAGTAATATATGCTTGTTATAAAATATTTTGAAAATATGCAAAGAAAGATTACACATAATCTTCATTCTCACCAAAAACAATGAATTTGCTGTTAACAGTTAACAAAATAGATCCAGAGGCATAGAGGCATGGAACATACTGGCAAATCTCAGAGGGAAGGTGGGGTTGGGTGGGGAGAGATGAACCGGGGAACTTATACGCATAGCCCATAGATGCAGACAATAGTGTGGTGAAGGCTTGGGATGGGTGAGTGGGGGGTGAGGGGGTCAATGGGGGGAAAAGGGGTAGGGCGAAGCTCAAACAGTGAGCCATGCAGGCCAGGAATTCCCCCCAAATCTTATCTAATATCTGTGTGTTGCTTTTTAAACAGTCTGATAAAAAATAAATAAAAATCTAGAGATCTAATTGCTCTAATTTTTCTTGTCCTAAGAAAATGTAAGTATTGTTTCCTCCCTGTGCCCTCATTTAAAAAAAAAATTTTTTTTTATTGATTTCAGTTTAAAAAAAAGAAAGTTTTCATGATGAAAAGTCAAACATGCCCGAAAGTCAAGAGTATAGAAACTCGAAAAGTTATCAACATTTTCTTCATCTCCTTTTTGACTATCTCCTTCCCCTACCTTTTTTTGGAGGGGAGAGGGATTGGAGTATTTTCATAGACTCTCAGATATATTGATACTACTGACTTTTTAAATTTCAGTCTTTTCTCCGTGTGTGTGTGTGTGTGTGTGTGTGTGCGCGCGCGCGTGTGTTTAACAGAAATGGGATCGTGTTACGCATCAGTTCTGTGTATCAGTGATGGTCTTGAGCTCTTGCTACCTGTGGCCATGGCTTTACACTGCTTATCAGCACCTGTAATAAACTCCTCGATGGAAGCAACACAGTGCAGCAAAAACATTAGCTCTGGGTTAAAAAGATCTGGGCTCAATTCCCACTTTGCTCTCTAATAGCTGTGCAATCTTGGGCAAGTTATTTAACCTTTCTAGGCATCAGCTTTCTCATGTATTCAATGGGTGAAACAATACCCACCTTGTAGGGCTGCCATGAGGATCAGGACAGGGCGTGTAGAACATTCAGCACCCAGGAAGCCCTCAATAAATGGCAGGTGGCATTACTAGTAGTCTGGGCTCTGGGCAGTATTTAAGTTCTGGTGCTGGCACAGCCCATGCAGCATCCAGAAAACCTGCCAGAGGCTGAAGGTGTCCAAAAAGCAATGGACCGCCCTCCAAATAAATGTTTTGGAACTTCAAATGACCCTCAAAGGTCCAAAGCCTTTATACTAACTCAAGCCTCTGAATTTGTTTCAGGTTAAAATAAGATCGAATGAAAACTTAGATGAAACGTGAAAAATAGGATGTGGCTTTTGTTTAAATACTAGAGGCCCGGTGCATGGATTCATGCACCGGTGAGGTCCTTCTGCCTGGCCTATGGGGATTGGGCCGAAACCGGCTCTCTGACATCCCCCGAGGGGTCCCAGATCGCAAGAAGGTGGTTCTCGGGTGATGCACCCTGGAATCAGGCTTCCTCCTCTCTGGTTCCGGGTGCATCACCCAAGAACCGCAGCTACCAAGTCCCCACAGCTTGGCAGCTCCTGCGTTGAGCATCTGTCCCCTGGTGGTATGTGTCATAGCTACCAGTCAGACAGTCAATCGGTCAGCCGGTTGGCTGGTCACTTAGGCTTTTGTATATATAGATAAGTTGCAACCTGAAGAAAATGCCAAAACTAAAATGTTCCTGGTACCAGCACGAGCAGCCACTGTGCTCTCAGAGTGTATGGCTGCACAGACCTGCATTATCGGGGAATGCCAACTAGAAGGCTGGAGAGCACCGAGAACCGTGGTGAGAAATACCTTCATCCATGTCTCTGGAAAACCTGTTGAGAATTCTCCCCGTGGGGGTGGTGTCAAAAAACTTCATAGGGCTTCGAAGGATCCTT
>NW_006297821.1:2171995-2183031 GCF_000327345.1 Myotis davidii
TCATGGAGCCGGGAGGAGGCTCGCAGCGTGCCCTGCGGAGCAGAGTGCAAAGTGAGCAGGGCCCGGGGACCCGGCACTCAGGCAGGCTCAGTCCCTCCTCCACAGGCCGTCCACTCCCAAAACCGGGGAGGGGAACATGGCCACGGAGGGAGGAGGTGGCTAACGGAAAAAGGCTGGGGCTGATGGGATACAGGTCATTCCGGTGGAGGCCACTGTGTCTCAAAGGAGCTCCCTCCTCAGGATGAACCTGGGACAGGCCGGGCGAAGCCCGACCAGTCAGCGGGGTGAGCAGCAGCAGAGGCCACCACTGCGTACCTTGACAAAGACCACTCCTCGAACGGCTTTCAGGATCAGCATGACGACCATGGAGAGGGCATAAACGCTGGCATAGTACTGCATGTGAGGATTGTCCTTCATGCTGCTGCTCACGGAGGTCCTGTTCCCGTGGCTCACCGTGCTGTTCTGTTTAGAGACAGGGCTCTGTGAGGCAGGACTCCCAGGGATGTCCAGGAACCCTGCTCAGGGCCACTCTCAGCTCAGGGGAGGGCGCAGGATAAGGACTCTGGGACCTGGTGTGGCAAACACAAGGAGGGCTTTGTCCCTCCTTCGCTCTTTTCTAGTGGACGAGGGCAGACAGCCCACAGGTGCGCTACGATAAGCTCTACCGCGTCTTGAGTTGGTCAGGGAGCAACTGTATTGTGAGGTTACATTAGGGAGCCCTCTTTTTCATCCTGGGTGACCCCTGTTCATTGTGTCTTTTAATCGAAAACTAGTTTCCTTAAGAATGGTCAGGGAATATGGAGAGATGGCCATGTTCTTAGACATGTAATTTTCCCATTAATGAGGAACCTTACCCCACTTCCTTCCTTGATCCAGTAACTCAACCACCAGTTGCTGAAGGCGGTACTGCCCACGTTCAATGTGAAGAGGGATATAATGAACAAGAAAGCCAAGGGGCCCCCGGCAGCCTGAATATAGACACCGTACACGGACCACGGCACGGAACCCTGCCCCTTCTCTTCCGCTTGCACCAGCTGCCCTAGGGGAGAAAACAGAAACGAACTCAGAAAGAAAAAGCTACTTTTCCAAAACGAAGGCTCCTATATAGAAGATCAAAATCAAAGAGCCTATAGCTTCATGGGGCTCTACTCTAGTTCAGAATTACTTCCTCTTTATCAGAAGCATTCATTCATTAAGCACCTCCTATAAACAGGCCCAGGACGAGACCCTGGAATAGTCAAGACGAGTAAGGCCAGGTTCCTGCCTTTGAGGGTCCTTCCACGGTCTGGTAGGACAGACAGGTAAATACACATAATGCTAATAAAATGAGTTAAATGCAATGCTAGAGCTATGCAGGGCAGCATGGGATGCCTAGGAGGTATAGCTAACCGACTTGGGGAAGCTGTGCAGTGCTTAGCAGGGAGGTTTCGGGGAGGACTTTATGTGCAGTCCATATAGCACCTTGAAGGTAAGCCAGAGTCGGGCAGTTGGGGGGGACAATGGGCAGAAGAGATACGTAAGCAGCAGCACAGAGGCATGGAAACAGCAGGACAGGAAGTCAGACAGTCACGCCAGTGCAGCCTGAGCAGTGTGTGTGCCGGTGGAGTGGCAAGGGACCAGGTGGATTAGGCAGGCTGAGCTCTGTCAGAGGTACCCGAACATTACCCTTCAGACAAGATCTTCTCGAGAATGGGCTACAGGTGTGTGGAGATTTGACCCCCAGCCCTACTGGGCTAGAAGGGCCTGGGATGGCCAGTCCAGTCACCTCTGGCAGCGAGCAGCCTCTTCCATGCACCCCAGCACCACACGCTAACAATGGCATGTTCTGTGTGTGCCATGTCAGGGAAAAAGGCTGGAAAACACTGCTTTGACAATGGGAGGAGGCCACTGGAGACTCCATGCAGGAAGGTGAGCTGGTTGGCCTCCTGTTTTCAACTCTATCACCCAGCTGCCTACATGGAGGACGGACAGCGGTAACCTAGGTACAAGATGATAAAGGCAATAGGGATGGAGTCTTGGGAGTAAGTTCAGTAGGACTTGGTGACTACGTAGGGGCAGACAAGATTCAAAGGTAGCACCAGGGGTTCCCTGGCAGGGTCAGGTGACCGATGCCCCACAGGACACCTCTTCCTCTTCATCACACACTTTGAATTGTGTGGAGCAAGCCACACAGGCCAGGAGCACTTTAACAGTTGCCCATCTCCAGGTTGGTGGCTCTGCAGAGAACAAATGTTCCCTGAGGACATTCTGGCTTTCTGAACTGCCTCGGGCAGGAACTGATACATGTCTCAGCCAGCCGGGCTGTGTTTGTTTAGTGCGTGTGAGTAAGCTATCTTAAATCACACCTGAATTCAAAATTGTTACCTGGTTTATTAAAAGAAAGAAGAGGATGGTCCACTCCTAACACCGAACACCTGCTGCAGTTTTAAGACCCAGGAAGTGAAAACAGAGGCAAACCCAGGATTCAAAACCTCAGATTCAAAACCTCAGGTGAGGACATGATACAACAGAAAGAGAGCTTTAAACCAGGACTGCATTCTTTTATTGAGGGGGCGGGGAGGAGTGGGGACTGACTTGCAGCTTAAAATTCACCAAGGTGAAGACACCTGAAGTATTGTAAATTGCTTTTCTAACTCCCAAGATTTGTTTCAATTGATAAGATAAAGTGTTGAAAGAACAAGACTCTGGATAGGGAAAGTCGGTGGGAGAAACCCAGGGGGGACCTCGCCACAGGGCTGGGGCATCTCCAAGAAGCACCCCATTCCAACAGGGAGAACGCAGGCGTCCCTGGAGGGCACCGGTTTTTAAAAAGCACAGGTGAATCACGGGACAGGTATATCTTCCCCCTTTTTTCATACTCAGGATGATTCAGCTATAATTACCTGTACCTGACCCCACCCTGCACAGGAAGGGATGGGACCAAAGGCCATTCTTGTTGCCTTGGTCTGTTTAATCGAACAGAAGGTGCCTCACAGTCTCCTGATACTACATAAGAATGCTGTTGTTCCGGGCATATCAGGCCAGGTACTCCACCACACACAGTGTTATCAAACACCCACAGTCTTATCAAACATCATGGGTTACCACAGGGCATAATTTCTGATATACTTTAATGACAAATCTCAAAAAAGGTCATTACCTTCCTCTGGCTTCACTGCTTTCTCCTTCTTTACTGATCCTGTTTTGGGACCCTTGTCTTGTGACTTCTTCTGTGAACCACTGGTTTCCTTTTTTGAATTAATCTAATGTTTAAAAAAAAAGTGTCTCCATTTATGATATGGCCATTCAGACAAATGTCCACGCGACATATGAGAGAATCAAGTCAAGCTGCTGGTATTACTGAACAGCCATCCTTCCAACTTCTTAAAAGGACCACCTATCTTCATTTCTTGTACTTCCTCAGCTCCTTCGAGCTCTGAGCTCTGTTATTCCATTGACATCGCCCCTCCCAAAGTCACTGAAGACCTTTAATTCCAAACACAGTAGGCTCTATGTTCTCATCCACTCCAACTTGTCCCAAGTATTAAGGCTGGGCCATTTCCATTCCTCCCACCTCTGATCCCCACATCCCTAAATAAAACCAGAGGGCTGATCATTTCCCGCTGCGACCAGAGGAGAGCCTCTGCCTCCTCAGCCTGGCTCTGTAAGACCTCCACATCCAGGCCCCAGCCTAACTGCAAGCCCCTCTCCCATTCCTGGGGCTCCCACTCTCACGCCAAACTGGGTTTCCTGCTATTCCTCGTATCACTGTGACCTCCCACTTTGTCCACTTTGGTCCTTCACTTGGATTGCCCTCCTCTCGTCCCAACACAGTCACAGTTGTTCTCAGGCAAACAGATTAAAATCTTACACCCTCCCTGAGGTAACTCAGAATTGTCTAGAATCGAGTTCAGCCCCCACACCCTCCCTCCCCCAGGCACTTTGTTAGTAGCACTCCATGACAGCACAGTGGCTGTAAATCAGACCTGGTGAAGAGCATGGTGCACTGGTCTTCCCTGAGACCGCGAGTCCCTCAGGAGGGGGATGACATCTCACTCGTGGTTAGAACTCCGCAGGGCCTAACACCCAGAACTTCCCATAACAGGGCACAGAGGAGCTTAGTAAATTTGCATCAAATTGAACCCAGGAGATTAGAAACCATTTAACGCTCTCCTTTCCAAGTTCCCCTTCTCTCATCACAGGACCCTAAATTCTTTATTTAGTGCATACATGCATAAATGTAAAGCGGTGGTCGCCAACCTTTCAGACCTCACGAACCGTCAGGGGTCCGCGGGACCACCGGTTGGCGACTGCTGCTCCAAAGGTTTCCTTAAACCAGCGGTTGCCAACCTTTTGGACTTCACGGACCACCGTTTGGTGACTGCTGGTCTAAAGAGAATACGTCCATTTGCTGACCACTTACTCAGGTAAGAACATTACATATTATTTCATTTAACTGATGCAACAAGTCTAAGAGGCAGATGCCATCTCCATTTGTAAGACGGAGAAACTGAAGCTCAGGAGAGTAAAGTGACAAACAAACTGAAAGTGTGCTCCTCCGCTACAGCTCACAGACTGTCCAAGTCTATTATTGCTCCTTGGACATTTCGTACTTTAGATTCTCTTCTCCTCATTTTCCTCTGAATCTACAGTGAGGAGGAAATGACCTGAAGAGTAAGTGTTCTGAGAGTCACAGGGAGAGATCATAAATTCAACTCTGCATTAGGGTGTCTCTATGAAAGTTACCGATGACACTTGGAATAATACTTGAGTTATTCCAAAAGGCAGAAAACAAATTGGTCTTGAACAGTTGTACTGCACCCAAAATCAAACAGGATGAAACCGAACGACTCCCAGAAAAGATCCCAATAACTGCCTGCGTTTAGCCTCACAGACATCAGAATGATCTGGTAGCTGAGAAGTAGCCTATAGCCCAGCCTGAGTGTACTCCTAGGACCCAAGGTGCCCACAGAATAAGGACTTTGCGTGAGAGCAGGTTGGCAAGAAGGAAGAACAAGCGATTTGGCAAGCTCTAAGTAAGTACTCCCTTGGATTTGCCCAACTTGGAGCCGAGAGTAAAGCCATGGAAAGCTGCCATCTTTCAGTGTTGCCACAGGGGGCAGGCAGCATGCCAGAAAGAGCCCTTTAGAGTCAAAGTGCCCTTGTTAGTATTAAAAAAAAAAGGCCCCAAATGGAGTCACTTTTGCTAAGCCACACCAAGACTTAGTACTAACCTAACTGCAGTTTCAGCCTCTCCCAGGAGTGCAATTTCAAATCCTTCAGTCTGGAATTTCCTGATCAACACTAGTGAAGTAACCTGCCTCTTGACCGGTTTGGCTTCCCTAAAGGGAAGATGACTTCGCCTGAAATAATCCACTTTTTAAATCTCTTCTTCCCACCCTCTTTCTGCCCTTCCAGTTGCTAGCAGGGACGCTGTCGATTCACAAATCACTTGATAAAGCCAATTAGTTCTTCAAATTTACACGGTTGAATTTTGTGGTTTAACATTAGCAAGCTGTTTAACTTTCCTGAGTTTCCATTTCCTCAGCTGTAAAAGTAAGAGATAATCATATTTTGTCACAGAACTCTGTTTAAATGACTAAAATAGGATGAAAGCTATGAAGTGCCTAACCCAGTAATTAGGACATAATAGTTGTCAGTTAATGAGTGAAAAGTCAGCAGCCAGGGTACCACGGATCATTTTCAAAGGTATGCAATGATGAATTTCTCTTCCCCGGTTCCTTATTCACTTGTTTATTGAAAAAGGAGCTTCATATGAAAGTAACCCCACGGGGTGATCTAAACATTAATCTTTAACTGGACAGGTCACGGAGGGGAGAAGTGCCCCAGGCCTAGAACTTCTTTAGTAGGAGGTTTATCTTTGCCTTAAGCAAGCCCTATTCTTGTGCATCTCGGTTAACACTAGAAAGACTGAAATTTAGTATATACCTTTATTGCCTAAAAGCAGTCCAAATGACTGCATCGTGAAAGAATAACTAATGTGTAAAGAAATTTGTTTAAAATTAATTTTTAATATTTTTTATATTATTTACAGTTATATAACAAGTTATTTGTCATTTCTTTCATGAATTTAGGGCGCAAAAGAAATAAAATAAACAACTTATTAGAACAAGTATTACTGCATAAAGATTTGACTTTAGGCATATACTGTGTAAACCTGCACCTGGCTTTTGACGGAAATAATTGCTCGTCAACTGTTACATTTTGCCCTGGTTGATAGCAAGCTTGACTATTTTCAATGAACTTGTCCCATATTTCCGAAACCAAGGCAAACTTATTTATTTGTAGGTGCCTACTTCTTTTGGTTCTTTTATCAAAACGAATAAATCGTAGGATTTGCTTGAACTTTGCTCTGGCCATAGTTTTTCTAAAAAATTCGGGACCCTACTTTGCTGACGATAAATAACTGAGTTTTAAATTTTTTGCCTCGTAGGCTCCACGAGCATATAAAATCCCAATAAATGCATGTATTTCCGGTAATGTTGTTGTCCAATCGTTCCTCAAAATTCGGCGGCCTTCTTCTTCTGTGCACTTTTTTAACCCCCCCTCTCCAAGCAGTCAAAATGACTGCTTTCGGGCAATATAGGTATAACACATATATATATACCGGAAATGAAGGAGGGGGAGGTAACTACAATTATTAATAAATGCATTTATATGTTGTATAAAAAGTCACAAAATTCTAAGAAATTCTGTCATTATATACATCATTATTTTTCTAATTGAAATTAAAAAGCAGTCAAAATGACTTCCTTGGGCAATCTAGTGTTAATAAACCTTTGAAATGCCAGAGTAATCCCTTTTCCCAGACCTCTCCAAAGCTTAACCACCCTCAAGAGAGCACATCCTCTTGTTAACTGCCACGTAATCTAATCCCTGCCCTGCTTTTTCCCACCTCCATGTAATCTTCCTTACGTTCCCTCCTTCATTCCAAATGTATAAAAGGATCTGCAAACTGACATTCTCCAGAGCATCTGAAATCTTGCTTCCCAGCAATGTCATCGGTTTGGCTCAAATAAATTCATAACAGTTCTCTACAGGTTTGGGCGTATCTTACTTTGAGAACACACAGAGCCCATATTGTTCTCCCTGTCAGGACCTCATTAATAAGTCCTCACTGACAGAAGTCCTTGGCTCACCAGCCCCACAATCCTGCTCCCCTAGAGTAGTATGTGAGCCAAAGCACAGCAGTCTGGTCACCAGAAAATAGGGCTCTGCCAGTAAAACAGGCACCGAACTCGGCTGGGACCCGTCAACCCTCAGTACGGTCATGCCTCCCTTGCTAGAAAGGAGAGATGCATAAACGCCACATAACTCTTACCTCAACTGGGGGCGTCTCTCCCAGCAACAGGTTATTAAAAATGGTAGCGTAATCACCATTTAGATTCATCAGTTCTTCATGGGTGCCCCTTTCTGTAATACAGCCCTCTTTCATGAAGATCACTTGGTCACAATCAGCCAGGTACTAGAGACAAAGGCAGGGATGACCCGGTGTTACTGATATTTGTGCAAATATTCCAGTCACTCCTACCTTAGTCTAGCACTTCCCACCTAGAAGCGATTGAGCCCCCCAGGGGACATCTGGCAGTATCTGGAGACACTGTTGGTTGTTATAACTGGGGAGAGGGGTGTTAGTGGCCATCGAGTGGACAGAGGCCAGGGAGGCCTAGGACAGCCCCCCCACATCAAAGAGCTATGTGGCCCAATGTGTCAACAGTGCCCAGGCTGGGAACCTCTGCTCTAGTTTATTGAGAGGCAGTTCCCAGTTCCTCCAGTTTTTGACGTAAATCTCCTGGTGGAGCCATAGGAGCCTTGCATTAGCCTTCACCCTGTTACTACAGTCAGAAGTACACACAATTACTGACTTCCTGGGCAGGGTGGGAGTGAACCCCCAAACCTGACAACATACGCAAAACAGATGGCAACATTCTTGAGCTGCTCTCCGAAGTGGCTGCTTGTCATGGAGTGACAGAGGGAGAAGACCTTGCTTTCCCTGAACAGTTCCTGCTTAAATTAACATAAAGCTTTCCACTATCTCATACTCAAACTCTATTTTCTACCTACCCTTTCCTTCACTTACTGATTTATATGTAAAAGCTAACATGCTCCAAGGATCTCTGATGCAGATAGCCACCTGGTACAGGGGTACAACGAGCTTTATTGCTACAATGGGCCAGGCGGCTATTTGCTGAGGAAATGAACACTGATGGTTTCAGAAACTTCTAGAAGACCACAGGGTACCTAGAAGGACCAAGCCCCCTTCCTGTCTGATTTCTCAGGACACAGTGGGTGGCCGGGGGAAGGAAGAAAGCACCATACCTGTAGCTGGTGGGTAACAAACAGAACCGTCTTGGACTTGAGGTGCTTCTGGATAGCACTGTTGAAGATGTGGTTGCCCACATGGGCATCTAAGGCACTGAGGGGGTCATCCAGGATGTAGATGTCCCGGTCACTATACAAGGCTCGGGCAAGGCTGATCCTTTGGCGCTGCCCACCACTCAGGTTGGCTCCTCGCTCGCCGATCTATAGGAGCCCAGAAAGCATAGTGGAGCCGCCAGCTCAAGTCCAGAACTGGGTTTAGTGACTACCCCAGTCACCACTCCTCTCCTCCACCCAAAGCGGCATCTTCTACTGAATTCCCTGCCTGGATGAGTGGCCACTACGATCCTCCAGGGCCCACAGGGCGGAGTCAGCCTAGATACCTCCTTCGCTCCCACAATCATCTGGTTACTAAATCCTCATCTGGCCTTGCCACCCCCTGGACACCCTACTCCAGCCCATCCTCTATGGGCAGAATGAGCTTTCCAAAACATAAAGCTAGCCATGAACAACCTTCCTTAAACTCTTCAAAAGTCCTGAAGGATAGAATTTAAACAACCAAACTTGGCATACAAAGCAGGTTCCCAGCATCTCCCAGCACACCCTGGGACAGAAGCCATTAAATTGTGGATATATTATGTGCACACATGACTAATGTCACACCTTCTCCTGTACTATTCCTGCTCAGTTCTGGCATCCTCTCCTCTGAAAATCCTCCCCATCTCTTCCTTACTAACACTGAAAAGAAAGGGATTCTTTCTCATCAGCTTGTTTTGAGCCTCATGTGTGGGTGTCCGATCCTCTCCACTTAAGCTTTCTGAGGGTGCAAGTTATTGTCTCATTCCTTTACATTCCCAACACCCAGAAGTGTCTGCACATGCAGCTGGCACACAACAAGCACCTGATTAACATTACTAAATGGACAAGTGAATACATTCATTGTAAAATGGTAATGGGCCCTGTAATTTTAAAAAATCTTGTCCTTAAAAAAACATTCAGTTAATGCAAAGGTTTTCAAACTTGAGCAGGTATCAGAATTACCTGAGGACTTGTAAAAACAGGTTTTTGGGCCCCACGCCTAGAGTTTCTGATGTCGGAGGTCTGAAGTGAGGCCTAATAACTTGCATTTCTAACAAGTTCCCAGTGTCACCGAATGCTGCTGATCTGGGCACCTTGATTTGAGAGCCAGTGAACTAATTAAACCATTCATAAAACCTGAGGGATTTAACTGACGTCAGCTGAAACACGGGTGCCAGGCCCACAGACCTCCGGGGCAGGTCATGGGAGATGTCTCGGGACTCAAAAAGCCAGTTCCAAAGACACAGCTCTGGAAACTGCTCCAGGGCAGAGAACCGAAGAAAGGGATTTGTGCAGCGGTCTCTTTCTTTCTAATGGGAGAGGGCTCTCTACATACTTCATCTGAGCAAGGAGGTTGGCAGAATGAGGTTCAGGGAAGAAGCTCAATGTGCACATGCTTGACTCATGGTTTTAAAAATGAGTAGTGCAGAAAACACAAACTCTGAACCAAAAATGGGATTTTGTTTAAAATCCACCTGACAGCCCTAACCGGTTTGGCTCAGTGGATAAAGCGTCGGCCTGCAGACTCAGGGGTCCCAGGTTCGATTCCGGTCAAGGGCATGTACCTTGGTTGCGGGCACATACCCAGTGGGGAGTGTGCAGGAGGCAGCTGATCGATGTTTCTCTCTCATCGATGTTTGTTTCTCACTCTCTATCCCTTTCCCTTACTCTCTGTAAAGAATCAATAAAATATATTTAAAAATATATATATAAAAATATAAAATCCACCTGACATATGAAATATTTATACACTTAAAACAGGTAGTGTTGATATGCCTGCCCCAAGGCATAAATGCTTTCCTAACATAAAGTACCAGTGAAAGTGGATCTCACTGTGTAGGTTTTTCTCCCACGCATTTAAGATGCACTCCTAGGAGGTGACTCCAGCAGAGCCCTGCCCCTCATCTCCCAGGATGCTCTCTGCTACATCCACGCCCCCATCGGGAGCAGAAGGCTTGTACCTCAGTCAGATCACTGTTGGGGAGAATGGCCAGGTCAGGCCGCAGGCAGCAGCTGTTCAGCACAGAGTTGTATCTGAAGAAGATAGAGACCTAGCGTCAGGGACACGGTTGGAGTTGAGCCTGTGGCTTGGGGGCCTTGCATCTCACACAGCCTAGACAGAGAGCATGACTGAAACCAAGCATTCCTTGCCTTTCTTCATCAAATTCCTTCCCAAAGAGGATGTTGTCTCTCAGCGTGGCATTGAGGATCCAGGCCTGCTGGGCCACATAAGCGAAGGTTCCGCCGACTGCAATGCTGCCCTCTACAAGTGTCATCTAGGGAGACAGCACCATCCAATAGTATCACAATGCAAAGCCATCCCCCCAAAGCCAACAGAACCCCCCACATTCCACAATCAAGTTGAAAGCTTTGACAGTTTCCTTGGTTGCTTTTTGGGCCCAAAACCAGACCCCACCTTTGTTCCACAGGTAGCTTCAGCAGCAAAGAAAATCAAAGGTCTCCTTGCTTATGTGCAATGGGAGCCCAGACAACCCATGACTTGAATGAACCAACACTTCATTCAGCAACCTATGGGCTACTTTACATCCTTTCTTTCTAAAGCAGTGGTTCTCAACCTTGGCTGCACATTAGAGTCACCTGGGAATCTTTTTAAAATCCCTATTTCTGGGCCTCATCTT